>NC_080171.1:48075068-48375068 GCF_950295315.1 Erinaceus europaeus
CATTCTGTTATTAATTTTTATCAGTTACTTAAATGCCAGTAAATACTATGTGCATATTACTTTAGCATTAGATATAAAGGGGGAAAACCCACCTGTTTTATCTTAACTGTTAAAATAAGCAAAATGATCTCCTCTGCATATTTTATTTTGAATAACATGGTTAGCATAATTTGGGTTGCTTAAAAAGTTACCTATATTTTTTGATCCACTGACTAGTAAGCACAATATTCTTGAATTTTGAATTTGATGTTAAACTATTTGTATCTTAAAAGAAAATGCTCAAATAATGTAGATATTTAAATGGTTGTATTAACAGTTGCTTATAAGCAAAACACTGAGATTTTAGTATATCATTTTAGAACTAACATTTGCTGTCAGAGCATGGATTTAAGTCTCAGTTCCATAGAGTATTTTGCTAGACTCAGCTGGGAACTGTGCATACAAGGTCTGATTTTAATTTGTGTAGAATTTCCATGAATAACAAAGTCTAATTAAGACATCCATTAAAAGTCCTTAACGTTAATTCAGTGTGGAAAATCTTAGAGTTCCATTGGTTTTCTTTTTTTTTTAACTGATGTCTTAATTAGGCACTGTTAGGGGAAAATTATGCAAATTAAAACCAGGCCCTTAGTGTTTCACATTTCTTTAATTATTCAGTGCTTGTTTTAAGTATATTTCAATTTCTTTATAAGTTAAGAGGACATATTAGGTGATAATCTGGCTGTATAGTTCTTAAGTTTTTCTTCATATTTCTAACATAAAGTAGTTATAGCTTCTAACAGAAGCATCTTAGTCTCACATCAATTAAAAAAAAAATCCCTCTGAGGAGTTCATATAATAGGAGCAATTACTAAGTAGGATAATCCTTTCTTAATTCTGTTCCACTTCAGATAAGGTGTCTCTCTTTTCATATCTATAGTATGAAAGTTTATCTATTAGTATCTTTAAAAGAGAGAAGCTATGTAGTTTAGCTACCTCTGTTTGAAATGGCAGAAAACAAAAGTAAGCATCCCATTCTGACCTCAAACTTCAGAAAAGTTATTTTTATTAACATGGGAATTCTTTATCACATTTATGATTTTTAAACAAACAAAATGTCTATTGGTTCATGCTAATTCAATTCCAGTAGACAAAGCTTATAGAATGGGCTGTTAATTGTATTTTTCTTGACAATATTGTCATTTTTCTTCTGTTCCGTGATCTCAGGTAGGTACTATCATTTTTGGTGAATACACTATGCAGAAATACATTTTAGCATCAAATAATAAAATGCCTTTCTTCATCCATAGTAAGATATAAAAGCAGTCTTTCACTATGTTTTAATGACCAGGAGCTCATGATCTGCTTTAGAAACAAGCCACCTTTTTCTCCTTAGAAAGAAGGATGGGTTTTTAAAGTAAGCCATAAACTTATTTTTGTAGAAATATTATATTTGCTTTGCTTTTCAACTTCAAGTCAAAACTAGTTAATTTGCATTTCAAAAATGCAGTGTTCTGTACTCACTAATTCAACTCTAAAAATTAAGAAAAATAAGTTCTCGTTCAGTTTTTCATCCCAATATCCTCCAGCATAGCACTAATTTTGATTGTTAAGTCAAGCAACTGAGATGTCTTGACCTCCCCACAGCAATTTGGAGATTAATTGCATTGCTGGTGCACTGATTATAGTGAGACAGTCATGCTATTCAATGGAATATTTTAAATAAAATTAGTTTAAAGATACAACTCTCAAATGGTTTCCGTAGGGGGAAACTATGGTCAATTTTCTTGACATACAGTTAAATACTTAAAATTACTCATGATAAATAGTCAGGATACTCAAGAAGCCCATTTTCTTTATAGAATAAATAATGTGGCCTCTGAGGAAGCCACCCAAATACTAAGTTCCAGTATTGAAGTGTTATTAATGACTTTTCATTTTTTGATCTCTATAAAAAAGTAACTGGGGAGTTGGGCTGTAGCGCAGCGGGTTAAGCGCAGGTGGCGCAAAGCACAAGGACCGGCATAAGGATCCAGGTTCGAACCCCGGCTCCCCGCCTGCAGGGGAGACCCTTCACAGGCGGTGAAGCAGATCTGCAGGTGTCTATCTTTCTCTCCTCCTCTCTGTCTTCCCCTCCTCTCTCCATTTCTCTCTGTCCTATCCAACAAAGACAACAACAATAATAACTACAGCAATAAAACAACAAGGACAACAAAAGGGAATAAATAAATAAATATTTTTTTAAAATTTTTTTAAAAAGTAACTGAAGTTTACGTGTAGATGTTCAGATTATTTTGCTTCATCATTCTCTTGCTTTTAACAGTGCAGATTATAGGGTACATATTTATGGATAACATTCTCCTAGCATAATATTACATATGCCATGCCATTGAGAATTCCAACAAGAATGTGATTTTAAAAATAGTGTGCCCTGTGTAGAAAAGTACTTTTTTTAGATTGTACAAAGATGTACCTTGGGATTTTTGTCCCATACCACAGGTTCCTGACCCACCCCTCCACACCCCAGGACTAAAACTCAGGTAATAATATCTTTTCTATCAGTACTCAAACAATTCTCTCAATTGGTCTCCACAAATGTCAACAATAAGTGCTTTGTGTAACTCTACATGTCCAACAATGGAAGAATAACTCAAATAACTAAGTGCCCTCTGTTTCACTTCAGCACATTTTAATTTACTTTGGAAATCTTTCATTTGTAGGTTTAAGGGTAGCCCTAACTCAGTATTTTATATCACTGTGTGGATCTGAAATTTTAGATGCTTTCAGTCTGATTCTGTCTGTATTACTAAATCATCAAGAGTTGAGTGGTGAGTCTAGTATCTTAAACTGCATGAAGTGTGCATCAGAGCATATCTGCAGGAGCGAGACCTAGAGGTTTTGTCTATAGCGGAATGGACCTTAGCTAGAAGTGATGGAAATTATGTAGTTTGACGCGTTGGATCTTCTGTGGAGTCTTGCCGTTCTTGTGTCAGTGATATCTTTTAGGTGAAAATTGTGTTCTGAAAGCCCAGACTGATTCATTATAGAAAAATGAAAAGCGAAGGAAGTTTTGGCTTTTCTCGCTACTTCACTTTTACCTCAGGCTTGATATCTCTACTTGAGTTTTCTGGTCTACTAAATAAAAGCATCCATTCTTCCTAGGCTGAAGTCCCAGGGTATTGTAAAGATGAATTAACCTATTTTAAAGTGCTTTAAAGATGAAGACTTTCTCCTAAATGTAGCCTCTTTTTACTACTAACCATTGATTGCTATCTCCAACTTGAGTGTATGGTGGTCGTGCATACTATAAGGCTTACTTGGCCAAGTGTGCTGAGTGGAGTTGTTGGACAGATGACTACCTTTTTGGATTGTTTCACCCGGCATTCTGTTTTTGTTTTTTAGCCTAACAGCAGTGGTCAAGTGGTAGGGAAAGTGCCTGGCCATTTCACTCCTGTCTTGGCACCCTCTCCCCATCCCAGTGCAGTGCGACCTGTGACCCTGACCATGACAGATACTAAACCCATCACTACATCCACTGAAGGTGAGGCAGCTTCACCTACAGCAACCAGTAAGTATTTCTCTAGGAAATGAGAAATGTCCATCAAAGACACCATTGGATATGTGATCCAAGGTGGAAAATAATAGCAATTTTTTCCAGTTATCTGAGCAGATGGAGATTTCTCATTTACATGGAACTAGCAGGCATGTATGTGGACTGATTATCAAATATCATGCTCTCTGTTATCAAATATCAGTCAGTGCATCATATTTGAAAAGAGAGAAGCTTTTTTCTTTGCGTAAAGAGCAATAACAAACTAAGTCATGCCTGCTCGTTTCAGGTATACATTGAAAATGCACTGAATAGCATAATACAGTGTATACAATTTTTATATCACCCAGAGAGACTTGATAATTGTTACTTATTGGAGCATTCATATAGAAATCAAACCCCTTCAAAGAAAGACTAAACTAGTGCCTCTGTAAGATAATTGCATGTTTACATTACTGTAGGTTATGTCATTGTCAGAAGCACATGTTGAGTACAGACAAGAACATTCCAGAGCTTTGTAGTTAGGTACATGTAAGCTACTTGCTCTATCATTGTCTACAATTAAAAAATTTGTTATTTTGCCTATCAGGCACTATCCTTTTTGGCATAACCATAACATTTAAAGTAGAAATGTAGCCAATGAATATGCTAAGCATACACCAATAACCTAAATGATTTCTTTTCTTCAATATCTAGAAGACTCAGAGGTGTACAACACATTAATTTTAATTGACTTCACCTAAACTATTAGCTTCTTATAACTGAAGTTGGTATGCAAAGATTGGCAAAGTGAAGTGGAGGAGGTTTTAATTAGGAAAATTTAGTATCAATTGTACATTCACCTTAAATAAAAACCCTCTTATTTTCTCATCACTAGGACTTCACCATTCCAGGCTGGCTTTTTTTCAGAGAGAAATAGACAAACAGACAAGAGACAGGGAAACATACCCAAAGCACTAAAGCTTCTTTCATTATGGTAGAGCCAACTTGGACCTAGGTTTGAACAGGACAAAGCAGGCAGAGTTTCTATTTCCTTTCCCATGGCAAAAACTTCCCATGCTCTGGAAATCCCTGTCGGAAGTTACAAAAACATCAGTGGCTCTTTATTTCTGAGCCATTAAGAAATATACTTGCTGGGAGTCAGGCGTAGTGCAGCAGGTTAAGCGCACGTGGCACAAAGCTCAAGGACCGGCTTAAGGATCCCGGTTCAAGCCCTTGGCACCCCACCTGCAGGGGAGTTTCTTCACAGGTGGTGAAGCAGGTCTGCAGGTGTCTATCTTTCTCTCTCCCTCTCTGTCTTCCCCTCCTCTCTCCATTTCTCTCTGTCCTATCCAACAACGATGACATCAATAAAAAATAATTACAATAAAAACATTTTAAAAAAAGAGAGATATATATGCATTAGAGTCACTAAGATATTATATCTAAATTTAAAAGTTGGATATCTTAACATATTTAAGCAAACAGAAAGGCAGACATTTAAATAAAATCAAACAGAAAACTGAAAATAATTAATAGTTGGATATTATCATAGGACATTCAAAATCAAGTTCCAGAAATTTCTGGCACTTCTTTTAATGACATTGAAAGATGAGATTCAAGGAGAGATCAGACCCACTTGACCACAACTCACTAATATAACACTCTTATTCTCACAGATTGTTCAAAAAGAGATCTAATTTAACTACAATAGTAAGACTATAAAATTTTCCCAAAGGAATAACTTGGTTGTTTAAAGATGAGCTGCATCAGTCTGTTTTTCATTCCTACATGAGAAATACAGCTAGTTATCTTTCTTTCCTTCAAACAGACTTGTGGTTCCAACTCCCACAGAACTGCCATTAAGGACAAACTGGCCAATAGACCAGTAAATGAATAAAATTAAAGAAAACATAAAGATCAAGGAAACCTTTTTCTCATGTTGAAATAGTAGCACAGACCTGGTGCCCACTCTGTAAGAGTGAGGTTTTACTGCATATATATAAATATATATATATAGATAGATAGATAGATAGAGAGAGATAGAGAGATAGAGATATAGATAGATAGATAGATATGTCATTGTTGGTTGCCCTTTACTCTGAAATAATTACAAGCTAAATTTTGAGATCCTTTCTGTTTTTTAAAAGTTGTCTAAAAAGGACTGTAATGGATGGAGTTCTGGAAAGACAATAAAGTTGTCCTTCATACAAACATGGCAGAATTAATATACTGATTTTCTTAAGATTAATTTATGGATTCATCATTAGTTTGTGGTTTTTTTCTTAATTAAACATTTTTACTTTCTTCAAACAAGAAAGTAACATGTAAAAAATTAGATCTGCTTATTCCAACATAAAACAGTGATGCAGCTAGTGTTAGGAAGATACATTAGTCCTTGTAAAAAGTCAAAAAAAGTCTTCAAAAATAAGAAATTTCTTCTTCCAAAAATTTATTCTGTGCCAAATATTCTCTCTCTCTCTCTCTCTCTTACTTACTTACAAAGTGATACCATTATAAGTAATAACAGTATATACTATACTTAAAAGTTGGTGGCCAAGTATTTAAAAGATGTCACATTAACTCCCTTCCTGGATCAATCATAAGAAGTTGACTTTTCGTATTTATGAAAGAGATTTTTCCCCCAAAACATTAATGTCAGATCTTTACATATTAAATAAAATATTATGCTAGTTCATTCCACGTGACATAATAAAAATAGGTTTTCATATTCTTAAAAATTGACATTTTTTAGTAAGACTTTTAAAATTAAGGCATTTTCATCCCATATCACCAAACACGTCTGTCTAATTCTTCTCATTGAAAGTTTTTCTTTTTCTTCATAGACTTCTAGTCAGCTTTTATATTAAAATCATAGATCGTTATTTTTTAGTCCACTGATAAACGAGTATCTGATTAAGAAAAAAAAAAAGATGCATCCAGGAAAAGGATCCCTTTGAAACAGTCTTTTGATACTCCTGCAATACTGTAGCAGAGGACATGACTTGAGATACCTCCATCAAAGGATGGGCTATGTGTTATTGACTAGATTCTTGGGGAGGGGGATAGACTAGTTGATTTGAGGTCAACTGCCAATTCTTTTATTCCATTTGGTGTCCACTCATACAAGAGAAGAGAAATAGAGACACTTTTTTTTTTTTTGGTTGCAAGTCCCACTTCTCTGGGTTTCTTTTACATGGACAGGGTGTTCATTCTGATAGTTCACAATTTTTATCTTTGTTTTTGTTCTTCCTTAATCAGCTTACACAGCCTCAGGCACATCTCAAGCCAATCGATATGTGGGACTAAGTCCAAGAGACCCATCCTTCCTACATCAGCAACAGGTGGGCAAGTTTCACCCAGGTGTGATGGTGTAGCCACGCTTTTGCATTGGTGCTTTTTCTCCGTGCTGCCTCTCAGATCTGGACTAAGAACAGGGCTCATGGGCTTCTGAGAAATTGATCATTTCATTTTCCAAAATATTTTCTTATTTATCTCTTGTTTCTTGCCTCTCTGAATAGGGTTTCTTAATTTGGCTCAAGACCTTTTCCATCTGTAGAATATGTTGATAACATCTATGAATTAAAGTGTTTTCATCTAAAGAGTATTTACTTCTGTCTTAGAATTTACTAGCCTGTAGCTTGCAAAGAAGATTGAAAACTGGCTTTAAAACCAATTAGATTGGAAGCAGTGCACAATTTGTGTGTGTATGTGTGTTTTTAATTCTTTCATACTTTCCAGATGTTTTACTCCTCCTTTTGGTCTCTTAGTTCAAGAAGATGAGTTATGAGGCAAAAATTTCATCATTCCTATTTTTATAGGCTTAAATTGGTTTACTGATTTCAGATGCGATAAGGCACTTTTTTTGTTCTTTTTTCTTACATCATTTATGTTTCAAGTAGTATTTTAAATTTCACATCTCATTAATGCTATAAATTTAATGCAAATGAAGTGTTTACCCAAACTGTGAAAATGTACAGCCAGGATTAATGGTGGTTTCTAAACAAATTAGCCACAGTCAAAAGTATGGACCATACCCATCTAGAAATCCCATGATCCTAGTTACTGGATGACAAAAATAATTCTAAACACTTCAGCATTTAAATGTATTTTATGATGTATATGTTTATGCTCTGAAGTTTTGATAGTCAAGCAGTTTGAAATTAACTGTGTTCAAAATATTACATAGGGAGAAATGGGTTTTCATAAATAAGAAAGAGCTGGTGTTAGTTAACTTGCTCTTCATTTATAACATGAGTTATATATGCATACGTATGAGTCTTTACTTATGTAGAAAACTTGTGCATTTACTCACAGAGGGTTCTTTTACTTTAGATGTGTCCACCTATGTCCACCAGGCACATGCTCATTATGTATACTTAAATGTTCTCCATGTGAAATTCTTGAATTTTGTCCCATTTCTCAGACCAGTGTGGCAGACTGGGTGTTCTAAAGGTCACTGTAAGGTCCAGAGATAAAAAGATGACAACTTATTTAAACTGCACTTTGTCAGATTTTAGAAAAGTGAAAACAAAAAAACAAGAACTGAAAACATCTGTACACAGATGAAAAAAATAAGTAATAATTAGTGGTTTTGCCAGCCGTTGACTTTTTCATTGACTTTTCTCGAGACTGTTTTTTCCTTTAAAACCTCTATAATGTGAAATATGTTATAATTACTATAACATGGTCCATTTGACAAATGTGTATGTTCACTGTGCTGTTTTTAAAAAACATATGCAAGATTTATAGAGTTAGGTGCTTGTTCTTTTAAAATTATTCTATATATTTTCAGAAATACTTTTCACATGGGATTTCATTATTCTCTGTGTCATATTTATAATGTTTGGTTAATATTTAATTCATAGAAATTAGTCTCCATTACTTAAAGTTTCATCCCAAAATGCACTAAGAAATTGTAATGAGGCTGGGGGAGGTAGCATAATGGTTATGCAAACAGACTCTTATGCCTAAGCTTCCTAAGTCGCAGGTTCAGTCTCCCGCACCACCATAAGTCAGAACTGAGCAGTGCTCTGGTGCCTCTCTCTCTCTCTATCTCTCTCAAAGGCAAAATAAAAATAAAATATTTAAAAAAAATTAATGGAAGCCATGTATTTAGAAGGAGTCTTCACCACCTCCATCCTATCTTTTTAAAAAATTTATTTATTTATTTATTTATTTATTTATTTATTTATAGGACAGGGATGGTTACATATAAATAGTTAGAGAATGGGGGATAAAGAGGGAGAGATAAAATGGCCTGCAGAACTGCTTCACCACTCATGAAGCTTCGCCTCCACAGGTAGGAACTGGGGCTTGAACCCAGCTCCTTGCACACAGTAATGTGCACTTTACCAAGTGCTCTATTGCCTGCTATAGAACACTTCCATCCTAGTCTATTGTAGCTTTAATTTAGAGCCTCATTTAACTGTGATCCCAAAACAAAAGTTTATTACATAAAAGCAGTTACTTTGACATTTCTAAGGATAAATTAATGAAACAGCAAGCCTCTAGTACAGAGTTCTGAGTATTTCTTAATTAGAAATATGAATGAGGTCCAGAACTATAATCTTTTATTTAATCAAAGACCACCACTTGTTATCTAAGCTAACAGTGGCAAGGGAAGACCACTTTCCATATAAATATAATTTTTGTAGTCAAGTGTACTTAATATTTATGGGATATTTACATGTATACATCCTTGTGGGGGGTAATATAAGCTTTATAGTTGAAAATTTAATGTCCAATTTTAAATAGCAGGCAGATAATTGATTATTTCATATAATATAATAAAAGTTTAGTGCTGGATGCCAGGCAGGTTAAGCACACATGGCGCAAAGGGCAAGGATAGGCTTAAGGATCCTGGTTTGAGCCCCTGGCTTCCCACCTGCAGGGTGGTCACTTCATAGGTGGTGAAGCAGGTCTGCAGGTGTCTGTCTTCTCTCCCTCTCTCTGTCTACCCTTCGGGAAAAAAAAGCCTCCGGGAGCAGTGTATTTGTAGTGCAGGCACTGAACCCCAGCAATAACCCTGGAGACAAAAATATATATATATATATTAGTCCTACTTTTTGAATTGAAAAAGCCAACAATATGCAAAATCGTAACGGGATATAATTTTGAGCTATACAGAAATTATTGTAAATGCACATTACACATTTTACTAAACTAAGTTTTCTGTTAAAATCTTATTATTTCTATCATCTCTCATTTAAAAAAAAATCTTAGCATGCAAGCAGCCAGTAACAGAAAGACGGGAACAACTTAGATGATTTCAGTAAAGGTTTTTCTTTTCTACAACAGAGACTAGATTGATTTACTATGTTCTTTCATTACTTTACAAAGATTTAAAAGAGACCACTCTTCTCAGCAGCAGGTTCTGAATGTATTTGGTTTAAAGTACTCAATGATGAATGAAAAGAGAAATCCACGGCTACATAAAATAAAAGTAATCAATCATTTTATATTAACTATGAGAAATTCAAAATTAGAAAAGCAGTGGTCTTAGTCTGAGGGAGTTCTTCTAAATATTCCCCATAGCCTTTAATACACATGGCCCTTCAGGAATAAATAGTATTATCAGGTACATTCTTTAATTCATTGGTAGTTGCTTTATAAAGATTTATTCTTTTAGGTGATGAAACATATTAATGTGCATTGTTGATGCTATTTTTGCTGAAAAAGAATGCTAATCGAACATACATATATTAGAGTTAACAATAAATCTTAAATTGTTGAATAATGTTGACTATATTTTAAATAATATTTCTACAAAATAGCACTAAAGCAGAGGTTTTCATATGGTCATATTAATGTACAAGACTGCTGGCATTCTTTTTAAAAATAGTATGTATGTATGCATGTATTAGAGACAGAGAAATCTGAGGAAGGAGGAGATAGAGAGGGGAAGACAGAGAAACACTTGCAACACTACTTCAATACTCATGAAGCTTTCCCCATGAAGGTGGAAACCAGGGGCCTAAACCTAGGTCCTTGTGCACTGTAATGTACATTTAATCAGGTGTGCCACCACCCAGCCCTAATGCTGGCATTCTTCAGTTGAAATGGAAAAATATTAAATTTGATCCTATATTTTATAAGAGTAATGCATCCATATTGATCAGTTAATGCTAGATATATATACTTCTACATCCATGAATTAAAGATATAATTGTTAATAATTATACATATATTTGCTCTTTATAATGCTTTGTTCTATTGAAAATTTTTCTGACAAGAATTTCACCTGTTATTATAAACCTGACACCTCTTTTAAATCTAAGAAATATATCAGAAGATTAATGCAAAACCATTTACAATTTGCCATTACAGCATTATCTCTGATTAGTTTTATAATCAACTCATGTTGGTGGAGGAGACAGCATAATGATTATGCAAAGAGATTTTCGTATCTGAGGCTCCTAAATCCCAGGTTCAATCCCAGGCATTACCGTAAGTCAGATCTGAGCAGTGCTCTGTTAAAATAAAGTGAAGTGAAGTGAATTAAGATGAACGCATGCCAACTGATCTGAACTTAAGTTTGTCCCTTTATTTCCTAACTTGATCTTTATATTGTTTAAGATGGGAGGGGGGGCATGGTGGTAGCACACCTGGTTAGGCACACATTACCCTGCACAAGGATCTGGGTTTGAGCTCCCGCCCCCGGTCTGCAGCGTGTATCTATCTTCCTCTTCTCTCTCAGTTTCTATCTGTCCTATCTAATAAAAATAGAAGAAGGAAAAAAATGACTACCAGGAGCAGTGGCTATTAATAATAATAAAAATAATAATAATAATAATAATAATAGTCAGATTGACTTTGAGATCATTATAGTTAATTTATTCACTTTGGGCATGGGGAAAGTCTTTTAAAATCACAACTTTGAAGCTTTTAAGTTTTCTATTGGAAGATGGAGTGGTAGCTTGAAGACTAGTGGCTCCTGTTTTGACCAACGGATCTCTTTAGTCTCTGCTGAGAAAATGCTTTGTTATGATTTGGACTTTTTTTCAAAAGTATTAAGGACCTTGTATCTGACTTAACCTCACTGAGATTTAGTGAATGTAGTGTTTCCCTATACTTCCTGAGCACATACATACATTCATTATGACAGGCAGTGAGGATTTACTTTTCTATTATGTGTGTCTTGCTAAGAAATTGGGTTTTTGTTTAGAAAATAAAGAAATTATTTTATAATCCAGAATAACACTTTCAGTATAAATAGCTAATGTGAGACAGCTTACTTGAACTAGCATCATTTATTTATCTGGCCAAATTCATGATGAATTTGCTAATGGCATGCCTTCTTTCTTTGCTCTCATAAAATGGTAATATAAGAAAGTTTAATCTATGATTATCATCATTATATTTTAATCTAAGCTCATAATCAAGGTATAGGCCATGATTATACATAGCTATAGCATTAACTTGTTGTAAAGTAGAAATAAAAGTTTGTAAATAGCTTCTGTTCTGAAATAAAAGATCAGAGTTGTAACCAGCTCTTCAATTGCATGTTAACCTTTTATAGATTTGAGGCTTTAGATAATATAAATGTGAGGTTACTTTTTCCTCCCCTAAATGAGAACAAGGTCAAGTAAACTGTAATTTATAAAATGCAAACTTTACCTTCATAATCTCAAAATTAGAATCTCCTGGCAATACATGCTACTTATTATCAGAGCTAACAAATGGATGGCTGATTAACAAAGACCTTGAATTATATCACAACTGCATGGGTTTTATTGATGCTTGAGCACATTACATCTCTTGCATGAGTACCTGATGCTTTTATTTCAAATTTGACTATCAGGTTATTTTCTATAAAATTACTTTGAACACTTTTCATATGCAGCATCAAAACTGAAATTTGAAAATGAATTCTGTTGCACTGAAAAATTTGTTATACCAAGTGAACTTTTTAAGAAATTACCCTTGTAGGAATTATTTTTAACTAAGATATTACTAAGAACTCCTTTCTAATATTTATCCTGGAAAATTCCAAAGCCAGAACTAGGTACATTAAAATAATTGCAAAGAGAGTCTTTTATTAGAGGCAAGCTATTGAAGGACATAAGGTGACTATCAACAAACTTTTCAATACAGTCAGGAAGCAGGCTATCAACACTTGGACTGTTCTTATTGTGTCTGTTATCATAATTGACAGCTTGACGTAAAACCCAGTCACATGATTTCTTGCTAGGTATGTAAATGGATAAGAGGTCACTTTTCACATATGCTAGTTGGAAAGGAAACACATTTAAAGGAAGTTTCAGTCAAAATAATAACTATGCAAATATTTATCTATTTCTTTAATATTCAAAAGACTTACATGGCCTATCTTTCATCATTCATTCATTTATTCTCTTTTTTCTGGTCATCAGAGTCTAATATCTACATAAGCTATTCTAGTTAATGTGAAAATAAAGTTGTGTTTACTATAGCATAAAATGTCAGTCCACAAAATTACTTTGTTTTCTGAAAATGTGGACTTTAAAAGATCCAAATGAAATCAGAGAAATGGAATTCTGAAGGTTTATAACTGTAGGCATTTAAGCCTTCAGTATTCTTGGAGTACACTTGAGGATAAAGTAGTGTATGGGGGGGGGAGGAAAAAAAAAGACAAAAGAAAAAACAATAGGCAGATTGGTGTCCTAGTTAAGAGCAAGAGGTAATAATAGTCAGGAAGTTTGGTTTCATTGTTGATCCAAACATCATGTCAAAGTTTGGACAAGTCTTTAACATCACTGTCTCCTTTTCCTTCTTCTTTCCCTCCACCCCCACCTCCAAGTCAGTTTATTGGGGGGGGGGGGTTACAGTACAGTTATTGACATATGCATACAGCATACAAATTCTCATCTCTTCATCATATCTGTCTGCAGAACACACTCACTCCCACCTTAAGCTCCTTTTCACCAGTATGCACTAGGTCCCAAGGCCCCTTCAACCCTTTCTTTTCCTCTCCTTACCCAGAGTCCTTTGTACAATATAGCACCCTCAGTCCAATTTCACTTTGTATTTTTTCCTTTCTGTCTTTGTTTATTTAACTTCGACCTGTGAGTAATATTATCCAATTATCATTTTCTTTTTTGGGATATGCCAATTAACATTATTCCTTCGCATTTTATCCAAACTGAAACAAAGTAGATGAACTGACGAATTTCCAAGTTCTGTTGGAGCTTTACATTTATATATCAAAGTAGCCTGTCTTTAAAAAGAAAACAAAGACTAGCAAACAAAGAAAAAAAAACACTTTGATTTTCGATAAAGACTTGTAGTCACTAGTATTTATTTAGATCATGAAGGATGAATCCCATTTAACTTAATTATACTGTGCTAATGAAATTAAGTACTAGAAAGTGTGGGTCTCAGAAAATTGACAAATGAGATACAGGATGATTTTGAACACTTTTATCTGTCAATATATAACCCAGTTTTATTGTTACTATTTTTATTGTTACTAATTGTTCAGTGACTACATCATATTCATTTAGTAGCCACTTCATTTACTCCTTGGCAAGTAATCAACAATAATAATATAGCAAAATCAGGAGCTGGGTGGTAGCGTAATGGGTTAAGCGCAGGTGGCACAAAGCACAAGGACTGGCATAAGGATCCCCACCTGCAGGGGAGTTGCTTCACAAGCACTGAAGCAGGTCTGCAGGTGTCTGTCTTTCTCTCCCCCTCTCTGTCTTCCCCTCCTTTCTCTATTTCTCTCTGTGCTATCCAACAACAGCTATGGCAACAGTAACAACTACAACATGCACAATAAGGGCAACAAAATGGGAAAAATGGCCTCTAGGAGCAGTGGGTTCTTAGTGCAGGCGATAACCCTGGAGGCAAAATAATAATAATAATAAATTAATAATAATAATAATAATAATAATAATAATAATAATATAGCAAAATCACATTAATCTAAAGTAGAAAGGGTAAAGTCCAGATATTGGAGTGTGAGTCTTTTTAAATTTTTTTTCTCATCTTTATTGGATAGATACAGCCAAAGATTGAGAGGGAAGGGGTTAATAGAGAGGGAGAGAGACAGAGACACCTGCAGCCTTGCTTTACCACTTGTGAAGCTTTCCCCCCTGCAAGTGGGGACCAGGGGCTTGAACCTGGGCCCTCCCACACTGTGATATGTGTGCTTAACCAGATGTACCACCACCCGGCCCCCACAATATATCTTCAGTACACAAAATCTGGTGTGTGTTTTTTGAGGCCATCTGGAGACATAAAGAAACCTAATAGAACACAAAATCACCTTTCAGGATATTCCAGGGCTGGCGAGACAGCTTAATAGTTATACAAGACTTTTATGCCTGAGCTTCTAAGGTCTCAGGTTCAATCCCCAGCACCACCATAAGTCAGAGCTGAGCAGTGTTCTGGCATGAGTGTGTGTGTGTGTGTGTGTGTGTGTGTGTGTGTGTGTGTGTGTGTTTGTGTGTATCTTTCTCATTAAAATAAATAAATAATATAAAAAATTGATGGTCTTTGTAAGCTTTTTTAAAAAGCAACAGAGTTATTGGGAGAAAACTTTGCCTGTTAGAACTGAGTTTGCATGCCTGTGGTCCTAGTGCTTTCTCTTTCTCTAGCTCTCTACACTTTCTCAAAAGATAACTTCTTTTTGATTATTCTGTTCAGAGTTTGACGCTTTATTGATTCAACTGAGAACAGTTGCTATCATGAAGATTTCTAGCACATCAACCAGTTTGTTGAGTCCTGCAAAGTTGAGCATTTGTTTACTTTCATTCTCTTGTTCCCAAAGCCATTGCTAAGCACTTAACAAAAATTCCTCTTAATAACAACAGAGGGCTTCTCATTTGAATATGTAAACTCTTATTCTGAAATCTCAAGTGACATTGAGTCTCTGTGGCTATCAGCTGCCTGAATGGCAGGAGCTTGTGTGTGTGTGTGTGTGTGTGTGTGTGTGTGTGTGTGTGTGTGTGTATTTCTCATAAAATAAATAAATATATAAATAATTGATCATTCTAAGCTTTTTAAAAAAGCAACAGTGAGTGCTTGGGAGAATATTTTTGTGTGTAATGTGAAAAGGATAAAGATTTAAATTATAGTTGTTTCCCATTCTGCAAATTTTTAAAGTAACTTAGATGGTCCACATCCTAGTTCTTCTGAAACTTTCTTATTTGAACTGAGCTAGTAATAAAGTTCTCATCCTTAAGACTTTATGAAACCTTATCCAGGAGACATAAACCAGAAAAATTTTACCTTATGTTAAATATTTCAAACTTATTTCACCTTGTACATGCTTTTGGAATTTTGGCTAAATTTTACCTTAGTTTTCTAGATAGTCAAATTTTATGTCAATAGGCACAAATAAATTAAGGAATTTAAATGATTTATATAAAAGCACATTTCTGAATAGGTATATGAGTTATGTCTGTTAAAGAGTATATTATTATAAAAAAAGAAAAATTTCTACCTACCTTCACACAATTTTTAACAGTCTAAATCTAGAAATTAATCTACGTCTGTGCTTTAAATTAAGATTATTGGGGTGGAAGAAACTAATCTCTGATGGAGAAAAATACTTGGAAATTCATTACTGTATTATTGAGACTTTAAGAAAGTGTTTATATAAATGAAAAGTATGTATTCATGTGATACCTAAATCTAAGGGTTTAAAATTTAAAAACAACTGATAGCTAGATTATATGACACTGATTCACAGGAAAGAAACTGAAGAATCACTGCTACAGCCCTAAATAAATTGTCGCATGTTTTTTAAAATATATTTATTTATTTATTTATTTTATTCATTTTGTTAGAGACAGAAACATCAAAAGGGAAGAGAAAGACAGAGGGAGAGAGAGATACCTGCAAAACAGCTTTACCACTTATGAAGCTTCCCCTCTGCAGGTAGGGACCAAGGGCTTGAATCCTGGTCCTTGTACATTGTAACATGTGCATTCAACCAAGTGCACCACCAGCCTGCCTTTTTTTTTTTAAAAAAAAAAAGTCAAATTTAAATTCTTTTTGTTTACTATAATAGTTATAGTAACAACAAGAATATTTAACAGACTGTCTCCAGAAGATACTTACATATACATAGTGTTAACGTTTCATCACCCAGAATCTATAAAATTTGCTGATTCAGAACTATGTCAACCAAACAAAATTCTCAGGAATTGATATTACTAAGAATCAGTGTTTTGGAAATCTTTATTGAACAGATGATTTCTATTTTAATGATTTACTCTGTACATGGTTTCATCCTTAAAATTTTTCCTTATTCAAATTTCCTTGATTCAAATATGCTTTATATGAAAGAAAGTAAATTAATGAATAATAATTTAAAAAGCATCAAGAGAGAGATTCTCGGTTAAGTCATAATATAAAACATATGCAAGTCTGAGTCCTGTAAAAGTTTTGTACATGTTAATAATGCTAATCTACAATCTAGATAAATTTAAATTATATTTACAAATTTCAGCAGTTGAAAAGAAATTAGCTAATTTATATACTGCTAATTTCTTTGGCATCCAAGTTATTGCCAGATATTTCTAATAATCATTTTATATGTATGTAAGCATATTTTTACATTTGGGAGAAATATTCCTGGTGCATGTATCTCAGGAATAAATGAAAACATACTTCATCTGGTCAAACACATTTGAGAATTCTTAGAGGGAAGAGGAGTAAAATATTCGTTTTAAGTGTTTAACATGACCAAAGATACTCCATTTTACTTTTTTTTTTTTTTTGAGGATAGAAAACAAACAAAAAGTTAGCAACACCAACAATAGAAACTAACCATATTTACATATGCATCATTCTAAGAAGATGCATTATTTTTCAATTTCAGACAAGCCTATCAACCTACATTTAGGTTCACCTGGCCTTCTGAAATATCTCCTTTCTGAGATACTCTTCAGCAAGACCTAAAAGTCTCACAGATGTTAACCTGAAGTTAATAGTTAATGGAATTTACATGGATATGTTCCTAAGTAGATCCCTCTTCAGAATGTTTGTCTCATAACTAGGATTTTTCACTGAGCAGAATCAGTAGATGGTCCCTCATATAATCTTTATAGTTATCCCTTGAGCTATTTTAAAGATTATTTTCATAGTACTGCTTCTAAAAACTATTTGAAGTAGACAGAAGGCTTTCTCTCTATGGTGAATAACAATTTCAAAATGCCCTAACATATATGCATTTATGACTATAATATACATTTTTAGATCTAAAAAAGAAATCTTGCCTTAACGCTCATCAGTCAGTTTGGTTTATAGTAGTAAAAATGTTTATCTTCTCTGTTATGCAAGAGTTATGGTCCATTTTAAGAATATTTTTGTTCTGGTTTAATTACTGATTTAGGACTTCTTTAGTACATATATCATTAATAGAATCTAGATATTAATCAATCTACATATCTCTCTACCTTTCTATTTACATGAAAGAAATTCTTTTCAGTTCTTTAAATTTTAAAATCACTCCTACCTGACATGTCTATATAATTAAGATAAATGCTCTGAAAGAAATAGGTGGTATTTTTGGAATTTCAAATGAATTAACAACATTTTATTTCTAAAACCCCCAGAATCACTATTACATAAAGTATGTAGAAACTCAAGAATCTAATGAATAGCAAAGATTCTTAATAGCCAAGAATTTTGGATTTATCATGATCAAAAAGAGTAAAAATTATTGTGAGTTTAAAGGCACTTTGGCTTCAGTCATATTCTAGAAATTGTCATTGAAATGCAGCAAACAAGGTTTAGTAGCTTGTTGTAAATCATCATTTAAATGTAAATGAAATGAATTACAACATGGCTATTGAAAGATTAAAAATTGTGATTTTTTTTCCAGTACCCCATTCCCACCCAAAGATAGATAAGTTTACTTTCTGGAGCATAAAAAATAAGCAATATATCTTTTCAATAAATCTGCTAGCACTGTAGGACAGCTGTTAACCAAACAGAGATGGATAGGATTACTGCAACAATCTCTGAAGGACAGAGCTGATGATTCTGAGATCTGGGAGAATTTGTTTCAGCTTATATTCAGTGCATTCCTCCCTCTATTCAAATTGGTAAAGTAATTTAAATACCATTACTCTGAGCTAAATATAAAAGTACAAATTCTAGTCAAATCTTTCTAAACAATGCCACTTGGAAACAAGACTACTAAACACCTAAAACTGAATACTTTGATGCTTCTAGACAAGTTAGGGAGACTATAAGGCGGGGGTCTTTCTAAACTGCATGTCTTCTGTGTTTTGCAAACTGCATGCTTAAAGTTATTGATTATTTTACTCAGTGCAGATTATTTGGTATGTTGCATTAAAATAAAAAAAACTTTTTTAATTTTCTTTCTAAAATATATCTCTCTTGAACATTAACGTTTGCTTTTTATTTCAGCTCAATTTGTATTCTAATAATGGCTAATTGTTATGTTCTAAGCATTTGTTTCTCTTGTATGCTTTAATTAATAGAGAAGCATATTGCTATAGCTTTTTCTAAAGAAGATTCTAGTCATTTTAATTTTCTGAGTGAGGTTTTCTTTTTTTTTTTTGTCTTTTCTCTTTGTCTTTAAGTTGCCTCTTGAGAAAGTAAGGTTAATGCCATGTACAGTACTAGTTTGCATGTGTTCATTTAAATACTAAAATCTGTAGTACTGCTCGATCCATATCTGACTGCTAGGTTTCAATTGACAGCTGAGGATTTGTGACTGGACCATGAATCAAAACGGCAGGCATTTATACCCCAGTACCAGTGAGGATACATTGGGAATTACTTGGCAAAGGTAACATTTTAATTATTTCCAACCCTACACTTACACCTAAAAATTACATGAGATATAGTATTTGTTTTAAATTAGCTTTACAAAAAATGTTAAAGATTTTAGTTGTTTTGGCTATACCATCTCTTTTTTTTTTTCTTACCTCCTCGTTTATTTCCTTGTCAGTGCAACTTTAATTTCACGTTGGGACTACAGGATATGGTAATTAATCACCACTCACTAGAATGTATAAGTGCTGTCAAATGTTTTAAACAATTTATAATATGAGGGACATAAAATTTGACTCATAGATTTTAGATCTTGGGAAATGAAGTCATAGTTTTAGGGAAATTTTTAGTTATCCAAGAATTTATTTTGATTTTCACATTATAGGTTCTTCTCATTTCATTTCTTTTGTCTACTGTTAACTTTAAGTCATCTTACTGTTCATGTATTCCTTTGTCAAAGGGGAAAAGTTGGAAAAACTATCAAATGAATCAATTTAATGGTTATTTCAAGCACTCATAAATTTTGGAGTGGAAAGATTGCTGGAATCAATAGCTAAGAAAGGAATTTGACTTAAATAAAATTTTAACTTCTGCTTATATATGAATGTGGATCATTGAGGACTGACTTTATTTGGTCAGCTGAGAAAAATATTCTAAAACTCCATTTTCAAAACTACTTTTGATTATTGCTTCATATATTAGCTTTAGAATGTTAGGAGCCCTAAGTCAGCATATATGTGATGAATTAGTAAAGAAAAAGTTTTGCCAAATTTATAAGTAACTGAAATTTGTGGTATAATTATATATGCAATAAAAGATAGTAAGTTATAAAGAGTTTACCAAAATTTGAGCCAACATGTTATCCCAGTCCTACTATATCAAGTGCTGGTATCAGTTATACATAGGCTGTATACCTTCATATTTTTATAGAAACTACTTGAGTAGAATTTTTTAAATTAAGCTAATAATACTTACTTTTATTCAGTTAAAACAAAGAATAAATAGGATATTTTAACTTATGTGAACTGTTTAAAAAAAAAGATTTATTACTCTCTACCTAAAATGAATGTAATTTGACCTCTCCTCTTTTTTAAATGTTAATTCACATCAATTTTAAATATTTTGTTTTATTTCTTTATCCCTAGAAATGTGTTATTTCTCCATTTGGAAAAATTAGTATATATATTTACATAAAAGAAGATAATCTTAATGACACTTTCTTATAGAAGGTCTACTAATTAAGTCAATTAAATTTATGTCTAAATAGTTCTAATGACTATTTCATTTGACTATTCTAACACAATTTTTTTTTAAAATTATCTTTATGTCTTGGATGGAAACAGCCAGAAATCAAGAGGGTAGGGGGAGATAGGGAGGGAGACATCTGCAGAACTGCTTCACCACTCTCAAAGCTTCCCCCACCCCCCAACCCCCAGCAGGTGAGGACCAGGAGGCTTGAACCCAGGTCCTTGTGCATGGTAACATGTGTGCTCAACCAGGTGCACCACCACCTGGCCTCTTTATGACTTTCTAGTCTAGTCTATTTTTGTCAGCAAAATGGTCCACATCTGCATATAAGCTTTTCTCTACTTACAAAAAATGGAAGTCAAATGCAGTATACTAATGATTGAAAATGTGGTAATCACTATAAATTCTGAATCAATAGAATATTAATTGATATTGTTAACCTAAAATAGGATAGGTTCTCTAACATACATTAAAGACAAATAAGGATATAAACTATTGAAAATTCAAACTATAAGTACACCTAATTCCTAGGATTTTGTTAAGTGAAATTTGACACCTCCCCCACCTCCAAAAGTGAATCCTTTCCTGTAAAAAGGACAGTGAATCATGACAGAACACTTGAATCATAATGAATTAATACAATGGCTAAGCTCAGTTCTTAGGGAAATATTGTTCTTGGTACAAACTCCCTTCTTGGTGAAAATTTTTTCTGTTCCAGGTCATAAGTCAGAAAAAAAAAAAAAGAAAGAAAAGAAAAAGAAAAAATCAGAATTCAGTTTGCTAAGATTTTCTTTATCCAACTCTTTAAAAATTAGCACTTAAAAAAATAAGTAGGTGATATACAGAATGACCTTAATATTTCAAAAGACTTTAGGGAGATTTGTTTGGGTTTGTTTTTACTCTTTCTTCATGACATAGAAGATACAGAATTGACAATGGCAGGTATTGAATAATAGGCTTTTATTGAATTTCTAATTATACTGTGCCAAAGGCATAGTTCAGAATAAATATATTCAGGTAAGACAACATTTTTATTTGTTGTTATATATTTTTTAATTTTCTTAGAATCCATATTTCATAATACAAAAAACTCATGTCTGTAGCATAGCATATTTGTGATTTATTAATATCTTATTCCCTCTGGCTCTTTTTAAAGCTTAATTTTTTTTCTAGAAGGGGAAATCATGACTGCATGTAACACTACTTTTAATGTAGATAATGAACTTCTAAAATCTTCAGAGCACCATTCACCTTTTAAAATGAACTAAATAAGTTTTAAAATATGAGAACAGTAAATCTGTTCAAGTAGAGAATTAAATTATTTGCTTTAGCCATAATGAAATAAAGAAATTATAAGGTTATTTCTATTACCATTGTTGCAGTTTGATTTCAACAAAAGGTAATCTCTGAAGAAATTGTAGTGGGAAAGTACCAAGCAAAAGAGATATTATAGTTTTGCTTTGTTTGATTTTTTGTTTAGATTGTTATTTGTGGCTCTCACTTTCCTTGTACAACCACTTGACCATGGCTGCCACATTTTTTGCTTTATGCTCTTAAGCGGTTAGCAGTGTCTCCATGTCAGATGCAACTCCTTTTGGGGGGATTGAAAATGGCAATACCAACCAGGCTTTACAAGTATAATGAAAGCTGGATGATTTCCTCATCGTTCTTTCCTCTTTACCCCGTCTGCATGTATAAACAATCCCTTAGGAAGCAAAGCTGACTTTTTTTGAAAAGTTTTCACAGACTTACTAGGTTGCATTTCTGAAGGTGTTTTATTGTTTTGATCTTGGAATTATGTGAGGGTGTGTATGAGAGAGAGAGTGAGAAAGAGAGGATTTACTGGTGCCTTAAAAATGTGAATATTTCTTTCTAAACTTTCTGGCCTTTTAAAGGTCAGATAGTATGGTTAACCCAGAATGAAATCTATTGGCCAGTGGTTCACATCTGCCTGAGTCAGGAGAAGCTCAACCCTTAAAAGGATAACAGGTGATAACAGATGAGTTGCTTAGGCCACTGTTTATAAGGATATTGTGACTGCTTTGCCCTCTCTCCTATGTGGACAGATTGTGATGCTACATGTGTAAGTCTCATTGGTCTGAAATTTTCTTTCTTAAAACTGTATTTGGGGTATAATTTGTACTATCAAATATAATTGATTGAAAAAGAAAGCTGAAGAACTATCCAAGAAAAATATTATTTAAAGTTATTTTAAAGCACTGAAAGGCATGCTTTATGCAAAAGAATAACTGGATTTATTGTTTGCTTCTCCCTTCTCTCTGTTCAAACTTAAAAAAAAAAGGCAGAGCCACAAGTGAGTGACTGTATGTGTCTGATGGCTTATATAAACATCGAAGAAGCCTTCAGATGGCTAAAATAAACATGTACGTGTTACTGAAGGATATGTTTACACAAACCATTTGCTCAGCCTCTGAAATAATGAATAAATGAAGATTTTTACTGAAATAATTGGAAGGATTTTTGTTTCTGTTGATGCCATAATTGAATGGCACCAAAGAGACTTTTATCAGCTATTTTCCATGTTACATGTGTTAGCAGTTCCTTTCTATGCGTTGAATACTTCATTCTGTAGTTACTTTACACATGTTTTTGTAAGAAATTGTCGTTTATTACTGCAATTCTGGGGAGTTGCTTGATTTCCCATGAGAAATTTAGCAGCCAGTAAAGATTATTTGGATCTGGTTGGTCAGGAGAGGAAGTGCAAAAGGGAAAAAAATAATAACACTCATTTCATTAATATATTGATAAATTTGCATAACACTTTTATTATTTACTACTTTCATTGCTTTGTAACATTTCCCCTGTAAAATCCGTATTTCCAATTCATTATCGAAAGGGCACTTAAACAAATAATTAGCTATATATGAAGCACAAGCTGTATGTTTACACACATATACATGCATATGAGTATAACTGTGAGCTCACATACATGTACATATGACACGTGTATGTTGATAATGGCAAGTTCCGTGTCATCCTATTAGGTGGTATAAAGAGTTAACTTTTATTTCAACATTATGCTTAGACCCTCCCTACGAATTCACTAGGTTAGCATTTCCTGCTTTCAGTTTGTTATCTTGACACATAACTACAGTACAACAGCTGGGTTGTTCCTGAAGTTCCTGGGGGGAGCTTTATTCTCATAGTGCTGAATTTCCTTTTCAATTGTCAGCTTTAAAGTGAGTTCAAAATGTTCAGATTTTTATGTACTATTCTGGGTCAGTAGCACCACTCTGGGATTGTGATAAAAAGGCTGCTAAAGTAGATGAGTAGAAGAATCTTTGGTTCAAGTTGGGCAGTTGCAAAAGCCAAAATTACTCATGGCCACTGTTTGATAGCAGTCAGGACTAAGTAATGCTGCTCTTTGGATTTGAATACTCTATTTAAAATAGTTGCTCAACTCTTGTAAAAATAATGTGCACCTTTTATGAAATAAGAAAATACAATAAAAACGTTACTATTCTTAAATGTGAACTTGATTTAGTATCCACATACAAAACCTGCAACTGACTGTCAGAAAATACATTAGAGTTTGTTGTAGTTTTGTCTAACTTTCTCCATTTATAAAGAAAGATTTGCACAACACAACATTTCCTTTTTATCTAGGAAACTCTTCAGAACACTTCCTAAGAAATTAATTGTATTCCAGCCAGACTTGCATGCTGCCATCCCACAGGAAATGGGTCAGCAATCCATTAAGATGCCATTAGATAATCTAATTTAGAACTTAATCTCTAAATTAACCATGCTCCATACTTGAAGCATACTTGAGAGAAAGAAAAAAAGTTTACGTTTGAATCGATAGGGGAGCCTAAGCGTGAAGAAGGCTGTTTGTTTTTTCTGTAGCTGTGGTCACGTCTCAAGCCGTCTGGTAACCAGGAGAAACCAGACATGATGTAATTCCAGATTGAACTTGAACTTCAGGGACTTAGGATGGGGGAACAATGGACCATAGGAATCAATAATGTCCATTTTCCACATGATTATGTTTGGAGTTTTAAGTTAACCTTTATGGGAGAAGCAGCAGGATCTGTAGTGTGACCAAAATGAGATGATCCAGAGACAAGATGTTAGAGGAAAGAAAACTTTTTCCGTGATATTTTCTGAGCAGCACTGCAGATTCCAGCAGGATTAAAAAAGTTCCCGCTCTGCAGTAAACCAGTGGCCTATTCAGAGCACTCTTTGTTCACTTAGGTAGGACAAACTTAATCTTACGTTTCCTGTCAGATGATTTTTGGCAGCACTATGGAAGAGGGAGGAGCTTGATTCAGAAAATTCTCTAATGTAAACCGTGTTGATTAACCCTTTGCAATGAAAGAGAAGCATATTAAACATCTAGTTTATTTGAAGATGTTTTATGTAAAGTGTTGTGTTTACAAATACACTATAACTGTAAAGAAATCAGCTCTCAGCAACCAACCCAGCATTTATGAACTTACCTTTTTAAAATAATTCTTTGATAGTGCTTTAAATAGTCAAATAGTGAAATTTAGTTGTATCTACTTAAATAACAAAGGATGCAAATGATTAAATATTAATCATAAAAATGCAAAAGGAAAAAGAAAAAGCAAAACTCTACTTAAAGAAATTGAAGAATATAAATCATGAATATTATGATATTGTGATTTGTTGCAATTGCTATTATTATTCTCTCCTTTGTTATTTTTGTTTAATGTGAAAGAAAGTTTTGTTTTGGTTCTTGAAAGCAGAAAAGCAGGTAGAACATAAAGGAATATTCAATCCCTTATTCATTTATAATTTTATGTTTTAGAATTCTGATACAAATTAACTGTGCCATTTAGAGGTGAAATTTTGCTGAAAATTTGCTGAAAAATCAGCAAATGCTGATTTTTCTCCTTTTAAATGTAATCATTTGGGAATTAATCTTTTTGCATTTATATAAAACTTAAATTTCTGTTTAATTTAGTATGCCTTGGGGGATTTTCTGTAATGAAAGGAAAATGGTGGAAGCACTATTTTTGTAGAAAAAAAGTGTCTGCCTTGAAGATTCACATATGCTAATAAGGGGAGCGAGAACACTAACAATAGCATTGTAAAGGAGCCTGTGATAGAAAGGAATACTCTTAGATAAAGAGGATAGAAATCAACATGTAGTGTTTGCTGCTCTGTGGTAGCTTATAGGAGATTAAATAACTACATTGAGCCCGATAATTGCATATCATTTAAATTGGCTAAAACTTCCCACAGCCACATAGTTGTTGCATATGAGTGCCTGCATGTACTATGCTCTATTTACAGTTAGACATCATAATAATACTCTTTCATTTTCACTTCAAATAGTTGAAGTGAACAGGTCAAACATAATTTTTGAAATCTACTTATTTTGACATACATGTAGGGGAAGTCTTTTACATCTAAGTTATACATTTTAAATAAGTATTTTTTATTACTTTTAAGTGTGTATCAGTATTGTTGGAAGAGTCTTTGAGAATTTTGTAAGTAAAATACTAAGTGAACACAGTAGTATATCAGCACATGTAATATTAACTTGCAGTTGTTCCACATATAGAGTACTTTTTTTGTTTTTTTTTGTGCAATGCACTTTATTTGGTAAAGTATGCTACTGGATGCTACTGGCATATGCCATTATTACTCATAGAAAATGATAGTACTCACATAGCATAAAGTTAACATTCAATCCAGTGTGCCCAAATGACAAAATACATCTGAAACTATTGAACATAAAGTATTGATATTTAATGGCTTGCTGTTTTGATATGCTGTTTTCAAAGCTGTTGATCCCTAAGGAATAACAATAAAGGCTATTTACCTACTTAGTCAAGAAACAAATACGTTTCTCTTTTGTTACTTTAAAGTGCTATGACTTGCAGTTATAGTTATATATTTCGTAAGCCACCTGCAGTTTATGATACTTAGTGTTTCCCAGAGAGCTCACAAGAGTGCTTTGCAGTTCAGGTAAGAGCTGGCCAGGGAGCTTTCTGATACAGATTATTACAAATAGTAATAATCATTAGAAATCATCTTGCATGCAAATAGAATCATTCAGATGGCAATAATGATCCTTAAAAATGGGAAAGATAAATTGAACAAACCCCAGACCCATGTAAAACACTTCATATATTGCACTCCACGACCAGCTTATCTTAAGTGGAATTCAAATAGCAAAATATTGATAATTTTATTTCAGTTTGTAAGTAATATGGCTACTAATACAGTTGAAGATCTATACAAATCTTTGTGCTTTATTTCTAAAATATAATTAAGACTTCTTGAAAGAGAATTTACTGTCTTTGAAATAATATGATAGGGAGAAGACTGAATCAGTATTTAAATCTGAGTGGGGCTTATTACTTTTCTTTTTTCAGTAAATACAATAGTTTGTACATGCATAACATTTCTCCGTTTTCCACATAACAATACAACTGGGTCTTATTATTACTCCCCTAAAAATTGTTAGTATACTGGATACTTTGACATATTATAAAATGTCTGACAATGCATTATCCATCTTTTAGATAAACATAAACAAATGAATTTTACCACTTTTGAAGTAGTTCTTCTTATTTTAATCACCCCAATTAGTAGTTAAAGGAAACCTTTGACTTTCGTTCTTTGCTCAAATGAGGTCTCCACACTTATTTATTTGGCTCATTACAGTTGTTGGGTGATTAGTAAATTTAAAGCTCTATGTCCAATCCTTTTTGGTCTAGAAACACAGCCACAGAATGCATGAGTTTTAAAGCACAATAATTTAAGTGTTGATTTAGCTGCCTAGAGCAACCTTGTCTTTTTTCATTTATTGAAGTGAATTGAGTCTAAAAAATAAAACAAATCTAAAAATAAAATGCAGTATCTCCTGAAGCAAATAATTCATTTTGCCTTTAGAAAACTCTTTACAGGACCAGGTGGTAGTGCACCAGGTTGAGTGCACATATTACCATGCCCAAGGACCTTCGTTCAAGTCTCTGGTTCCCACCTGCAGGGGGGAAGCTTCACAAGCAGTGAAGCAGTGCTGCAAATGTCTCTCTTTCACTCCCTATCTCCTCTCCCCTCTCAATTTCTCCCTATTCAAAATAAATAAATTAAATAAGAAAACTCTTTTCAAAGGTCTTTCTAACATTGGGTTAGTGACTGACTTCTAAGCCTCAATTTCCTCTTCTGTGAAATGGGGGTACTGATGGTAATTTGAAAAGTTCATTGAGAGAAACTGTGGCATACATAGTACATGTAAAACACTAAATATACCATAGTAAGATACTGCTACAGTTATCGTCTGAGTTTCTTTTTTAGTGCCAATTCTCTCTACCTGAATCATTTGGAAGAAGTCTACATTCTTTCCCGTTCACCTGTCTTATCGTCCCTGTTTCCTTTCAGCTGTTTCCAGATTACGTATTTGGTGAGATTATCATCAAAGAAATGCAATGAAGTTTATTTCTTGGGGCTATCCAGTGGCACACTTGGTTGAGCACACATGTTACAATGCTCCAGGAATGGGGTTCAGCCCCCAGTTTACACATGCAAGTGAAGCAGTACTGCATGCCTCTGTCTCTCTTCCACTCTAATTTTCCCTCTGTTCTTGATTTCTATTTTTTCCCAATGACTAATTAAATAAAATATTTTTAAAAGTTAAAAAAAATATATTTATTTTGAAACATGATACATGATACCTATGGGTGTGTTCTTTGCCAAGCAGACCCCTGAACCAAATGGAAGCACCATGGCACTAGCCATGAAAGGGGAACCTCCTATACACACACACACACACACACACACACACACACACACACACACTTTGAAACTTTGTTCCAAGAGTGCTGGTATTTATTGCAGGTGTGAGTCTCCAGAACAAAACAAAGTTAAAAAAAAAAAAATGAATGAAGAAAGCACAATGTGTCAGGTGCAGTTTAGTTGGTCTAAAGTCAAGCAAGGCAATCACCTACCATTAATACATCTTGAGGGAAAAATGATTTCTCTGTCTGCTTCTTCCCTTTGGGGGGCAGCCATATATATATTTGAGCAGAATAATGTGTTTGGCATGTTGGACTTTTTAACTCATGTACTTTGTTTATTCTTAAGTAACCCATAGAAGTCATTAAGGTGAATTCTACTCTGTATCACAGAATTGTAAAAATTATTTATGTTTTGTTGTGTCTTACATTTTACAAAGTATTTAAATATCACTTTTATTCTTTTAATAATATGATCTGCATGTATTTTATTTCAAGTTTTAGTAATATTCATCTTCAATTTTCCCAATAAAATGACAGTTTGGAAAATGAAAATAAAATAAAAGTATTCATGAAGATGCATTATTTTGAAGTAGCTTACCTGACCTTAAATATTTTGAAAGTTTTCTATTATACTCATATCTCACTAGAAGTGTGAAATACTGGAATCCACACAAGATTCTTCATAAGTATTCAATCCATTATAAATCAAAGCTAATAAGCATTGTACATATAGCTACTCTGTAGATAAATAGGATCATGCGTATTCATTTTTATCCTTATTGGTGATCACTGGCTTTGACTTAATAGAAAAAGTTATGTTAAAAGCACTATTATATGTGTAGCAGAATAACCATACAGTTTGAGGCATTTTCTTTTTCAAGTCAGATGTTAATATTCTTGGTTAAACACTTTTCCTAATTATTATAATAATATTGGAATTAGTTTGACCAGATTTTTTTCCAATAGTCCTATGAAAAAGCTCCAAAAGTATCTCTGGCTTTTAATTGTGAACTAAACCTAAAATTGGTACTGAGAGACTTGTAAAGCTCATATAAGGAGTTGCACACAGTTAATGTCTGAGAATTATGTCCCAAAGGTTCATAAGTAGCATTGACAGATATATTGCATACTCTAATTTTGACATGGTCATAATGCAGGATGGGAGCTTTGAAAGGCTTATATAAACATCTAATTTAATTTGTTATATATTTTGTAGTACAAACCCTGCTAGTCACCAATATCAATTTATTTTTATTGAGCAGCTTTTGAAGAACAATATTACATGTATATTTTTTAAAAGTTAATAAGGAGGCTACTGCAAAATCAGCCGTTAATTACTTTTTTTTTGCCTTAATAGGCAAAACACACACACACACACACACACAGTTACTTCATTCCAGGAAATAATTTACTTTTCTATTTCCAGACTCATATCTATTTTCAAAAATTATAATATACTTCATTTTCCTAAAGTGTATAGTCCCTGGATGGCTTTCTTAAGCTTATTTAATTCAGTGTTCATTGATTTTACGGAGCAACTTGCTTATGATTGGCATTACCTTAAATATCAAAGATTATCAAGTTGAACTAGTCTCTGTGTTTTACAATCCATGCTTTTTGTTTCAGATAAAAAACATGACTGTCCATTTTTGTAATTTATTCCATTTGCATAGAAATAATTAGTATCAATGTCAGAGTTATAGCTCACCAAGTAGGGTGCCAGCATTGTCATGTGCTAAATCTGGATTTGAGCCCCAGCACCACATGGAAGGAAGTTTTAGTGCTGTGGTGTCTTCCCAGAAATGAAAATCGTGGCCCAGGTGAAATCACATATGTGCAAAGCCTCAATTCCACAAAGAGGAAGGAAAGAAAGTGAAAGAGATAATAGTGGTTATCTATTCACTTGTTCATTAACTGGCATTCATTTATTCCAAGCTGAGTATTAAACAGTGTATCTCATTAGATATGCCCTAAAATATATGATGTGGAGTTGGCTTGTGATATGTAGATCAGGTATTGTTTTCTTTTATGTGATACTTGTTTAGTGAGAGGTTATACTAAATCTATGTTAGAGAACCAGCTTTAAAAATGTCTAAATAACCCCAGATATATCATAGGTGGAACTAGAATAATCTGGAAAGAGAAGAATCTCATCTCTATAGCCCTCCAATTCTCCTGCTTTCCATTTATAAACGTCCCAAACTCAAAGCAGTAGCTCTGAATGTGGAAGTATTATTCTTTATAGGAGAGACAGGGAATGCCCAGGCTTCTGGTGTTGGCATTTCAAATTACATACTATATTACATACTATTCAGAATAATGTATTTCTTACTTTGAAATGTTCTTATCTTTCACTAAACCTTTCAGTTTTATTCAGCTGCTAGGCTGGTAAAATAATGAAACCTGATTTACGACTGAAGTGATTGTGAATTAAAAGTTAAGATCAGAATGTAACAGCTAAACTATATTGATACTACATGGTGTAGTATCTTCTTTTAGACCCCCCCCAAAAAAAAAAAACCACAATTCTATTTATGTTGAAATAGATCACATGTTTGGGAAAGGATATCCTCAGTTGGTCAGAGTTTAATCTTGCTGTTCATGAAAGGAATAGATCATGTATATATATATAGTATTTATAGCTTAACACATTTATCTTAATCTAATTTTGAAAAAGCTTTAGTAGCAATTTTTCTGTGCAATTTGCATTTCTAATATTGTAAATTTTAACATTGTATTTTTTTTTTCTTTTTCTCTTCCCTGCCTTCTGCCTCTCTCCTCTCAACAGTCCTGGTACCTGGGCTAGCTTGGTTCCTTTCCAAGTATCAAATAGGACACCCATCCTACCGGCAAATGTCCAAAATTACGGTTTGAACATAATTGGAGAACCTTTCCTTCAAGCAGAGACAAGCAACTGAGGGAAAATGAAATACAACAATAGTTTAAGAAATGTTTTTAAAATAACCAGAACAGAAGAAGACTGGATAAAACAAAATAAACAAAAAGGGAGAAAGGAAAGAAACTGAAGAAAGAAGATAATAGACCAGCAATTGCAGCACTTACAATCACTAATTCCCTTAAAGTTGAAACTGTAATGACATAAAAAAGGGTCGATGATATTTCACTGATGGTAGATCACAGTCCCTGCAACGTAGCCTTTGTTACATGAAGTCCGCTGGGAAATAGATGTTCTGTCTCTATGACGATATATTTTAACTGACTTTCTAGATGCCTTAATATTTGCATGATAAGCTAGTTTTATTGGTTTAGTATTCTTGTTGTTTACGCATGGAATCACTATTCCTGGTTTTCTCACCAACGAAGGCTAGGAGGCGGCATCAGAGGTGCTGGGTGACAGAGCCATGAGCCAGCCATTTTGTAAGCACTCTGATTTCTAAAAGTTAAAAAGTATATATGAAAATCTCTGTAGCCTTTAGTTATCAGTACAGATTTATTAAATTTTGGCCCTTAACCCAGCCTTTTCCAGTGTGTAACCCAGTTTGAAATCTTAAAAAAAAAAAAAAAAAAGAGAAAAAAAGAAAAAAGAAAAAAAAAAACAGTTTGAACACAAAGGCTCTATGGAAGAAATGCCTCTATGTAGGTGAAGTGTTATCTCTGCATGCAACAGTAAAAAAATTAATATAATATTTTCCCCACAAAAGAAACACTTAACAAGAGGCAAGTGCAATTTATAAATTATATCTAAAGGGGAATCATGATTATAAGTCCTTCAGCCCTTGGACTCTAAATTGAGGGGATTAAAAAGAATTTAAAATAATTTTGAACGAATTTATTTTCCCCTCAGATTTTGAGGGCATTAAAAAGGCATTAAATCAAGACAAATCATGTGCTTGAGAAAAAAGTTAATGAAAACACAGCACTTATGTTGGTTTAGCTGCAGCCTCCTTGGAGGTAGAATTTATTTATTTAAAATTACTGGTTGCATCAAGAACCCATAGGGTGTACCAAGGTTCAGTAAAATCTCCATTATAGAGACAGAGGCAGGCAAATCCATGTCACAAGGGTAAAGCTTACAGTTTACAAACTGGGAATGCCAGGGTGTAGAATCTAAAAATGCACTCTTAAGGAAACAGATGTAATCAGGGTGCTGAAAACTTGCATGGTGCTTTCAGACATTAGCCTTGTTCAACAAATTTCTTGTATTGACGGATCTGTAGTGTGCATGGGCAGACACATTTTGCCTCTATGTCTCTTAAAAATTTAATTAAAAAGTACTCTTTCCAGTAATCCTAATTTGCACGAAGATATAATGTCCACATTACGTGCCTTGCCTTGAAATCTAAAAAATGGAAAAAATAACAAAAAAAAAACCACAAAAGGTGACATCACTACACTTGTTTTGCTGCATTTATTATCATTTTAAATCTTTACCATTTTTATGACAAAATGTTTTGTACTCCAGACGAAGAAAAATGTGTGACATCATGGATTTTTTAGACAGTTATACCTTTATCTCACATTTATAAAGCATATCATGGCTGTGTATAGTTGCCGCTTAAAAATTGTAATCTACCAGCAATATTTTCAGTATTTTGGTGTTTTTTCTATTAACCTTTCATGTTTTTCATCTTCCAATTAATATTTGGGGGGAGGGGTTTCAAATTTATACGAATTATGCAATACCAAGTTTTGCCTATGTAGGTAGTGCTTTTAGCTGTATTGGTTATTATAGATAAGTACACAGATTTAAAAAAATAATGTATGCTTTTTTTGTTTGTTCGTTTGTTTGTTTTAATTGACCAAAGTGGGTACTGCTATTTTTGCAGTGTGATGAGGTCCTTTTGTGTACTGAGAGATGGACAGGGGATTTTTTTAATATATATATATATATATATATATATATATATATATATATATATATATATATATATATATATATTCTGGGGTGGGTGGGAGGATTTTTAACACTTTACAGTGTAGCTGTGAAGCAGTGCACCCTGAGATGGGCTTGGGCTGCAAAGCGACTGTTCTGCCTACTGTGACAAATTTCAACTTACACAGGTTCCCCCTTCTCTAACTTCCTACCTGGGGTGCAAGCTGAACTCATTTCTGGTTTTCATAACAAGAATAGAACAGACACAACAAATTTTCCTGGAGGCAGACTTGGCTTAAAACAGACTGTCTTATCTTTTCTTTTGTTGTTGGTGGTAATTCTTGACAATTTCTGATCCATAATAGACCCTGAGCTTAGCTCATATTTGGCAAAAAATATTTGTTGGAAAGTCCACATAGTGTATATTTCAGACTTTTGGGTTTAACAGATGAGTACAACTTTCTCTTTCAAAATACTCTGTCCCAGCTGAAGGGAGTGTTCTTATTATCGCCCAACCACTTCTCTTCCTCATTTATTTACTTCACTAATGATACATAATTTACCCATGACTTCCTACTTCAAATGGATGGCTGTCTTTGGAAACATTTTTTTCCTATATATTAGACAACTGAACAAAGAGATTCTATTATTAAATATATCTGGACTTATAAATTAAAATGGAATTCAACTTTTAAGAAACAAAAATAAGTAATGATTTGGGGATGTTTTTGTTTTACCTGCCTTTGAGAACCAGAGCAGAAGGGAAATACAGAATTTTAAGAAAGTAATTTTCCTGTGGATGAATTAAAAGATGCTGATAAGGTTTTAAAGAGCATAGTGCCTCATATACATATTTGATTGAGACACCTTCCCCCCAGCATTCCCCCCCATACACACACATTAAGGACTAGAAGGTATATGAAAGCTGGTTTTATTTTTTATTTATTTATTTTTACTGTCTGTCACCACAGTTACCACTGGGGTTTGGTGAGGCTGGTTTTATTTTGCCCTCCCTGCCTGCCACCTCCCAGTTCTACTGAAGGGATTCATTACCAAAAGGAAAATCATTCAAAATTAGTGACAAGTAGGAGCTGTCATGAGTAGAACCTAACCCCTTTTCCCAAGGCCATAACCTATTAAAATAAACTTTCCATAGTTTTCACCACATTATCATTTAATAACAAATATTTTAGAGCAATGGATAGGTACCTGAGAATTGTATTTGATTAACTCCCGATTAACTCTTTCAATTTGGTAGCCCAAATGCTGAATAGCACAGCTGGATCCTAGCAGCTCAAGTTTAAAAGCAAGACCCAATCATTTTTCTGATACTTAAATTGGTAAGAAACAGATCATCTCACCCAAGCTCTTCTCTAATTTTTGACCTAGTAGGTGAACTAATTAACCTCACAAGACATGCAGTATTTTTAAAGGCAGTCTCTCTCTCCCTCTCCCTCTCCCTCTCCCTCTCCCTTTCCCTCTCCCTCTCCCTCTCCCTCTCCGTGTCTCTCTCTCTCTCTCTCTCCTTCTCTCTCACCAGTGAATGAGCAGTTCTAGCTAAATAAGTTACACACTGTGGGTATTCCTGCCTGCCTCTTGAATACAAAGGCCTAGGTCAAGTGTTGCTTTTGTTATTGTCTTTTTTTTTCTCCTTTTCTTTTGAGAAAAAAAAGAAACTATTAAAAATACTATATATATATATATTTAAAAATCTCAAATCCATGTTTTGGCCTCCTCCTCTTTTACCAGGAAGTATATTCTGAAGAAGGGCCCCACTTTTGCAGGTCTTGCACTCCCCTCCCCTACCCAGAACTGCAGAGCTTCAGGAAGGTGAAGGTCGCCCAAGGACATTGGCAGGGGCTAGTGTCTCCAGCCCCTGTTTTCTTGGCATTATGTTCAGCTGTAGTTGGCATAGCTTTGCAGCCCACCACTCACAGTGCCTCTGAAGTGTTTGCTCTGGGGTGACATGAGCATTTGAGGCTTGTCTAAGGAAAAAATAAATAAGTAATGAAAGGCAGTGAAGGAGACTGTACATAAAGACATGGCAAAAAAAATCTTAATTATAGCAATATAGTTATGGGGTAATGTTCGGGTGGGCAGCTCCATTAAAAAAAAATATGTGAATGAATCTGTGAAGCTGCAAGTAGCAAGAAGAATGAAAGGTCTTCTTAATGAACCGCCTACCTTGTAGACAGTAATTTGTACACTGTATAGTTTTGTTAAGAATTTTTTTTAAATTAAAATTCCCATGTTTGTAAAGCTAACTTTTTAACAATTATAATGGAACTATATGTTGTTTCCATTTTTAAAGTAAGCAAGAATATTCCTTGTTTGGAGATTGGACTTGAGTTAAAACTCTCCAGTCTCTTAAGTTATGTATTAAAAAAGAAAAAAAAAAAAGAATCTGTCCATGTTAGGAGTTATTTCACAGATTCCTGTGCTTGAAAAGCATAGGATACTAATCCTTTAAAAAAGTGTAAATGGAGAAAAGTTATATTTTATGAAGGTTATTTTGTTGTATTTAGTATTGGAAAAGCTGGTTTTCAGAGCATTTCAGAATGTCAGAAGCACCACTGTCTTTTTATTAGTATATACGGCCTTTAGCAAAAGTTTTTGTGATTGTTACATGATGGTATTTAAGTTTCACAGAACATTCAGGATAGGCAGAAAAATGAAACAGTGCTATGTCTCACGTAATGTGTCCTCAGGGAGCAGAATCTTGGATTTGTGACTTGTAGCTTCATAAGGACTCAACAAAAGAGATTGCACAGGGACATCTTCAAAGGTGTGACACCAGGACATGATCTTTATTTAGATTCAAAAATCTATGTACTGTGTCAAACAATGAAGGCTGCAGAAAATTATCCCATATTCAATGTACAGTATTCATTTTTTAATAAGACAACTACAATATTGCTGGCAGATAGGCCCCAAGCATGACATTCAGTATAGTTTACATGTTCCTGTCAAGGTCTTTTGTTAACATTAACCAGCTGCATGCTTCCTGGACTTTAAAAAATTGGGTTTCTACATAAAACTTTTTTTTTTTTAATGTGCAGGCTATTCAAGTTTAATGGTAAGAGCTCAAAATTGAATGTTCTACTCCATGGCGAAGGAGCTGAAAGCTGCCTTCTTCATATTTTGCACTTTCTGGTAGTCCCCCCATTTTTTCTAAATCCTTAAAAATTGTGTGGGTTGGGTGGAGCACTGCAGTTGGGGGTAACATGGACCACTGATTTTGCCCTTTGACCCTGCACAATAACCTTTGCATCAGCCAAACTCATTGCCATGACAACTCTTTGTACTGTGTCTGTGCCACAGATCTATTGGTTACATTGTTAATAGTAAAGGGGACAAGTTGAAGATGGTCAATTTTTACAATTTTTGTTGCAATTTTTTTCTTTAATGGTTGTAAGTAGTCTTTTTTTTAATAATAAAAAAGTTCACTAGTTAATACTCTTTAGAAATAATCTGTGTGTTGCAAATTAAAATGTATGTTGAGATTGTGAAAAACAAACAGAAAAAAAAAAAACACTTCAGTGCCACTAGCCTACCAGTTTGCTAGATTCAGCCTTTGAGAACTTTTATTGCATGATACAGTTCCAGTAACAAAAGGTGGCCTAAATACATGAAAAGCAGTGTAAGCTAGTGACACTAAAGCCTGTCTTGTATTACTGTATTTTTCACAGAATGGTTTTGAAAACTGTGCTACAGGGACTGATGTGGCAAATATATCTCTTTATGCAGAAGGCAGTCTTTTTTTTTTTTTTTAAAGTATGGCTTATTATGCATTCTTCATTGAGGGCATTGAAGTTGCATGGACTGATAAAAGTTGATGCAAAATGAGAAAGAAACAAACAAACAACAAAAAAAAAAAACCAGCAAAATGTTTACCAAAAAAACTCAAACAAATGAGCAGTGCCTGTTCAATTTCACAGTCTCTGTTGAGTTCAGTTGTAAATATGTTTCAAATGACATTTTCTTGGAAAAAAAAATCTCTACAACATTGTAGAATGTGAGGGGTATCTATATCCCAGGCATAGGCTTCTCAAAGCTGCATTAGATTATGTCTTCATCAAGCTGTTAATTTGTGCTTATATCATATAGAACCTTTAGCATCCTGGGAAGAGGTGCCCCCGCCTCAGTGATATTTCTCTGAGAACAACTTTTGTAGGACTGTGTGTTTCTTTAGATACATTTAGTACAACTGTAGGTGACGAGTAGTCAGTTATTGCTTGCTAGCTACACACCAGGGTTGATCCATTTTAAAACTTTTGGCATTTTTGTCCCTATGGGCCATAAATACAGAACTTTGTATTTTAATTAAAATTTTTAAATGGAGAAGGCACATGCACAATCTCTGTGTAACAAACCTTTAGTAGGATGTATTATATGACAGTTACTTAATTTCTGGTGTTCAGACCTCTGGGATCAGTCCCAGACTGGGCCAGAATGTTAGGGAAGGTTTTATTGTGCCCTGTTGGTGGATAACGTTCTTTGGGTACTTTTTGTGGGCTGCAAATGAACTCAATTGCCACAAGTTTTAAACTGGTGTAAATCAAGCTTGACTTAATGTGATTGTTACTGTTATATCCAGCCTATACTGCTAGCAGCTGCTCATACTGCAGTCAATTACTGGAAGCAGATATATTTCCTATGCAAAAACTGTTTAAACAATAAAATGAGCTATGCTACAGACTCTGGCCTCATGTTTTATTTTCCTCTTCAACCCCTTCCAGCCCTTTTCTCTACATTAGTGGTGGGGTCAGTAGTGTCTTGCAAGTTGATATCCATCCTTAAATTGGGGGATTTTGTATCACTGGTTTAATTTTTCTCCATTTGGGATAGTTAATATCTCATTTCAATACTTTCCATTTTATGTCCACATATGTTTATCTGTGTAAACCCTTCTTACAATTCCTAATAGGTATAGCCATCCCAAGCTCTCTAAACAATGACAGTAAAAATGTGAGTGCAGTTCTAAGATTTCCAAGCCCACTCTCTAAGAAAGGCCTTTGAGCTGGGGGGTGAAGATAATGTTCCAGGATGACTGGACTCTGGTCTCTTCGCATGAAAACCACAGGGCCTCCAACACATCCACTCAACAGGAAAGGTAAGCCTGGGGCCTGTATGTGACTGTGGCTTTAGTGGTTACACGAGCACTATAGGAAAATTTTTCTTTCCACATGCCTGAAAAGGAGCAGCCTCTTTGGTGTCTGAGAAGCAAGGCTGCTTTTAACACAAGCAGGGTCCTTATTACAGGGAGGTATAATACAAGAGGTAAAACTGAAGAAGGGGTTTGAAATCTATGTTCCTTGAATTCATGCAGCACTTCTTCATGGAGTCAGCTGGAGTTCAGTAATAGCTCATTGAAAAGGAATGAACTGAAATGGTTTTATGATCAATCTAAATGATGTGCACAAATGAAGCACAAAAAATAATGCAGGCTTCACTGAAAATAGATTTTAAATGCTTGGAATTTAACTATCCAGTCAAAGACTTGCTGAGACAAATCTGACTGCCCGACCCAACCAACTCTAACTCAAGACATAGGTCCTTTTCACCTACCCAGCCATCCTTTGCTTTGTGTGGGACTACGTAGAAAACAGTTTACTATGATCTACTTTTTAAAAAAGTCATGTAAAGCTCCAACATAAGACAGTAATCGGATTTATTAGATTAAGAAATTTCTTGGGACCAGGGAGGTAGTTTAGGGGTCGATGGGCAGGCCTTGCTGTGTGAAATCTTAAGTTTGATCCCCAGCATTCCATAAAATGGTTGCAAAATGCCCTGGTCTTTCTCAGTAAAAGAAATATATATATGAATTTTAAGAATTAGAGATTAACATTGAAATATAATTTTAATTATAAAAAATTGTATTTTCATTAAGACGCTTGTTCAGAAAAGAGCTGGCAGTGGGAGTGGGGTGGTAGCACACCCTGTTGAGAGCACACCATGTGAAAGGGAAGGAAGACAAGTGTTCCCTTCCCCCACTTCAGGTGAAGCAGGTTTGCTAGTATCTGTCTTTCTCTCCTAAGTACCACCCCCTTTCATTTTCTCTTTGTTATCAAATAAAATAGAAAGAAGGGGTCGGGGGAAGCTACCAGGAGCAGTAGATTCATCATACTGGCACAAGCCCCAGAGATTATCCTAGAGGAGAGAGAGAGAGATGACAGTTAGGAAATTTACACAGTAAAAAAGAAAAGAAAAGAAACAAAGCCCACAGCTCACTAGAATCAAATGACCTGATTACTAATACTAGAACTGGTCAGACAGACCAGCTTGTTATAAGGTGCATAAACTTTCTTAGCCTCAGTTTCTTCATCTGTAAAATTAGAGGGTAATGTGAGGATCTATCTCATTAGGCTGTTGAGAGGATAAACAGGATTGTGTATGTAAAGCTTTTCTCATAGTTCCTGGAATGTTACCTATTATGAGACATTGTGGTGCATAGATTAGTCAGGGAGGAATAGATTGATTATTTCTTTTTACGTTAGGACATAAGGAAATGAATTATATTTTTGGTAATTGGTTTTTATTATTATTATGGTTTTAAAAATAATTGAAACATGGCTGGCTTGAGATCATTAGTTTCTTTCAGTTAGTGTTAATTCTGTGGCAGCCAGCAAGTCTTCATTGATAAATTCCAGCAGCCTCCTTCCAAAAGACCATTCTGTGAATGGAAAGTGCAGGCCTGTGCATGTTCTTATCCTAGCTGCTAGAAGTTCCCTTTAGGTGATGTCAATATTTTCATTTCTTTGTCAGGAAAAAAAATTTGATTTCTTAAGTATATTAGTTCTTCAAGTAGCTTAATTTGTAGAAAACATTCAGGCATTGCAAGAATAGTTTTGGTTTTTTTAAACAGGGAAGAGGAAGTCCAAGGCATGAATACAATGTCTGGCCTCTGTTTCCTCTGACTAGCTGACAGGTACCATCTGAACTCCTCTCATAGGACACTCCATTCCTTATTCTTAAGTCTTTAGTGTGTGTGCATGTGCATGTGTGTGTTGGAGGGAGAAATGGGGGTGTAGGATTCTGGATAAAGATTTGAAATCTGGAATAGACAGGAGATTGGATAAGCCTGAGTTATACCACTTTCTGAAGTTCATACAAAGAAATTCCATAAAGTATAGTGCATGCGTGCTAGACCCATGGCAATGGAAATGATTCCTATAGTTCTAGACCACTCCTCTTGATGAAATCCTCTCATCTGTGTTCTCCCTTACTCTGCATTCATTGGCAGATTCTCCAGTGCCACCGCCATATCATCCTTAGGTTGCTTGCTTTTCTCAGGCTTGACACTTTCATTGGTGCTTGTACTATTTATTGCTTCAGAGTGATCCTATCTGCCATGTCAACCAAGCAGCCCTTTCATGGAATCTGGACTGCTGGATTTTGATGTTACCCAAGTACTTCACATCAGAGCTTTACTGATAAATATAGGATTGAGTAGAGCTTATGTTCTCCACAAAGTTACTATTATGACTATTATTTTTAATTCAGTGTATTCTTTCTGTGGGTTATTATCTTAAGACTTTTTTGGTGATATTGCAAGAGTCAAAACTGTGAGCAGATACAGATAGTGATCAGGTTGGTAACACAACTGGCTTAAAGCAGGTTGAAATTAACAATCAGGAGAGTGAGGACTGATGATCTGGGGTGTGGGATACTCACAATTAGTGTGACTGTTGAGAGAAATGTGAGGCATCTGCCTTGTTTTACGGCCCAGGGTTGGAAATGCTCTATCCCTACTGGCAACTCAATATCCTGCAAGGTGAAGAGGAAAAAGGGACTTTTCTTAGACAATCTTACATGCTGAGTCAAATCCACCCTGTACTGATCACATATGTTTCTCCCAATTATTCTTTCTCACATTTTAACTAACTATTCTAGAATCAAAATTCTCTTTGTTAGTATAAAAATCAGGTGACTTTACACTTACTCAGGGAAACATGTAAGAGGGATTATAGCGATGAAAATGTATCATGATAGGAATTCAAATAAAATATTTTCAGACTAATAGCTTTCACAATGTGGTTCTTTGTCTATAGTGAAAAATTATAAACATATGAACAAGCTAATGTTTGTGATATTGAACCAAATTATCCAGAATACTTAAATATACCCCTTTATTCACTGCTTCATTGTCCTTGTTTGATTTATTATATTGAGACACCAAAAACTCAAGTATCTTCTAGAAGTCCAGAATAATAGTTGACTTTTTTGTTGGTAGAAAGTTAATTCCTATTTTAAAAAAATACTCTATACAAAGTTGTAAAATACTGGGGAATACTTTTTGACATTTCCATTAACAACTGGATTTTTATTTATGAAATACTTCTGTTGTTTCATAATAGGAGAAAATTATTAGTGCCAAATTAGTGTTCAGATTAGATAACAGTAATTTAGATAAGGATATCCTGCCCTATATATAATGTAAACGTAAGTGCTCTTTTCCATTGTAAGGATATTTCCAGAACAATACACACATTAAGAAGTGAAGGGTTAAATCTTACTTTACTTTGTATTTTATTGTCAAAATAAGTAAGGGAAAGGAAAGGAAATCAGTTTTTTTTTTTCCTTTCCTGCATGTGCAAGAAATTGCATATACAAACTAGACTGTAACCTACCAACTTTAATTAACCCAGGCATTCCCATTTTAAGGCTGGACCTAGAAAGAAAAGTATTATTAAATTAGGAAAAATAAAAATATAAAAATTGTAAATATCACTCATGGCACTTAAGACAGGATTAATATTACTTTTTTATGTTATTTGCATCAATATTGTATTTTAGATCTCACCCTATGATAGTCACAGAATTATAGCTAACTTTTACCTTATTAACTAACTAATCAGATTAGATTAAATACAATAGAGATAAAGAAAAACTTTTAAAATGTTCTCTCCATGATACCTTTGTGGGTACTTCACATATATATACGTGTGTGTGTGTGTGTGTGTGTGTGTGTGTGTGTGTGTATACTTCAGTGTTTCAGAGTTCTAATTCTATCAACTTTTTTTGTTATTAGTCAATTAACATTTCCTTACAGTTATCACTAATGTTTTTATAAAGATTTACAAACAAGTAAAATCCATTAAACATAAAACACCTTCATTTAAAAAAAATATTTATTCCCTTTTGTTGCCCTTGTTTTATTGTTGTAGTTACTGATGTCGTCATTGTTGGTTAGGACAGAGAGAAATGGAGAGAAGGGGAAGACAGAGGGGGGAGAGAAAGACAGACACCTGCAGACCTGCTTTACCGCTTGTGAAGCCACTCCCCTGCAGGTGGGGAGCCAGGGGCTCGAACCGGGATCCTTATGCTGGTCCTTGTGCTTTGCGCCACATGCGCTTAACCTGCTGCACTACCGCCGGACTCCCACACTTTCATTTTTTAAAACTTGGGATAAAATGGTTTACCACTGGGCAGGCAAGATAACTCTCCTGGGAAGGTACCTACGTTATCATGTGCCTGATGTAGGTTCTAACTCAACCCTCACAGCACGGGGGGGGGGGAGGTTTAATGCTTTGGTGCCTTTCTGCCTGGAAATGTTGGCCCCAGAGCAGTGAAGTACTAGGAGCATCAGAAAAAAGAAAAAGTAGTACTAAATTCAGACTATTGGAATAATATTACTTTTATAAGATTAAAAGCCCATGAGCCTGACAGATAGTACACCTGGTTGAGCGCACAGATTATAGTGTGCAAAGACCTGGGTTTAAACCCCTAGTGTCCACCTGCAAGGAGAAAGTTTCATGAATGATGAAACAGTGCTGCAAGTGTTCCTCTCTATCTCCTTGTTCCCTGAATTTCTCTCTGTCTCTATTCAAAATAAATGAACAAAAAATATTAAGGAATGAAAGCCCATTGAGTCTTACACATTCTCGTTAATTTTCTCATTGACCTGGGTTATGTTCTACTCTAGCTTATGTCCTCACTGTTAATACTAATTAAATTGTGAATATGTTACTTGATGCTAATGAAATCCACGTGGTTGCTCCAGCTTCAGTGACTTTCCTCTCTTGCTGTTTGGCTCTGTTCCTGCAGGCTGCCCCTCTGACTCAAAGTCTCAGGACACCTTCTGCAGCCACTTTAAAGAGAAGTATTGAGAATTAAGTCAACTCAACAGTACATATTAGAAATCATCACCAAGTCACTAATGTCAAGATTTTTCCGTAACAGTGACAGAGATACATACTAGAGGATGATTGAATGAAAAAAGAAAAAAGACTTCAGTAAGAGGAAAATAGCTTTGTTGTCAATAATGTAAGTGTAGAGTTAACATTTGTTGAGTTATTATAGAGTCAAGGTCTGGACTAAGTACCTCTTTAATCTTCATAAGACTCATGAGAGGTAAGTACTAATCATATTTCTGTTTTCTGAATAAGAAAACTGAGACACAAAGAACTGAGATGATTTGTTCAAACAAATGGTGATAGAAATAGATTTGAATGATACCTAGTAAAGGGAGCAAAATTGTTCCCTACATGTCCTAAAATTTAGCCCAATGATATCATTTGGTTATCTTTTAAAATGTAGTACAGAACTTGAAGATTTTTAGAATCCTCCAAAATCCAAGCCAGCTCTAGTAATTAAAACAGTCATTGGTATTCTAGTTTTTCTAAGTATATTGGGGAGGTGCACTGGTCCCAATTTTAATTTTACATCTACAAATGTCTCATTTTGTTTTATTTTATTTTTGCTACCAGGACTATCATGAGAGCTTGGTAGCAGCACAATCACATCATCGTACCTAGCAGTCATTATTTTTTCCTTTTTCTTTTTTTAAATGATCATTTATTAGATTCAGTCAGAAATCAAGAGGGAAAGGGAAAATAGTGAGGAAGAGAGAAAAAAAAGTTACATGCAGCCCTCCTTCACCACTCATATAGTTTGCCCCCTACAGATAGAGACCAGGGGATGGGGGGGGGGGGATTTGAACCCAGACCCTTGCACATTGTAACATGTGCACTCAACCAGGTGTGCCACCACCTAGCCCCTTTGATATTTGTTTATCAAATCATTTTTATTGGGGAGGAAGAATTACTGGTTTATAGTAGATACAATTATTGGTATGTTTTTTTTTCTTTTTCTACTTCTTTTTTTTATTCTCTGGGGACAGAAGTAGTAGAGAGAAATAAAGTCACCTGCAGCACAGCTCTGCCAGTCCTAGAGCTTCCATCCCTGCATTTGGGAACCAGGAACGTGAACCTAGAGTCTCACACGTCATAACCTGTTATCACCTGTACCACAACCTAGCCCTCTAACTTTCATTAAGTCTTGATGACAATGGATTTGAAACTCAATATTTCATTAGTTACTCTACTATAATATCCTTTATTAATTTACCATGACTTACCTCAGAACTAAAAGTAGTTAAAAGCCTAGAATCTGTGCTACATATTTTCCATACATTATTAAATTTAATTCTTGTGATCCCCACTACAAATGTTAAAAAAATATGTAAAATAGAAAGTATCAGAAACTAATTAAGAGATATACTACAAATTCACACATCCTTAGTGGTAACCAATTAGAACCAATATATATATTACCAACACCTGATCATTACCTCTGTATTATTCTTAAATTGAATATAATTTGTATTAGTGATGTAATACTGATTTACAATAGTATGAGAGTCTAAGGGTATGATTCTGTATACCCCCCTCCTCCATTGTCAATCACTATAGTGCTCACAGAGTCTTAAAGAGAATTTGGCTGCTGTTGCTGCTTCCTCCTCCTCCTCCTCCTCCTCCTCCTCCTCCCCCTCCTCCACTTTTCTTTCATAAGTTCTTGTGTTTCAGTTCTCTATATTCTGCATATGTGTAAAAATTCTAAATAAACCAACAAATAAATATAAGATGTTATAAACAACTATTTTTGTCATAAACTCATAAAAATGGAACCATGTTTTTTTTATAATAGCACTAGTACCTCATTAAAAAATGCCTTCCTCAGTGTGGATTTGTTATTCTATGGTTCTGGCAAGTACCAAATCCAGGGTCATTATAGAGTTTTATTCAAGTTAATGTTGGGTTCCTGAAAATTATCTAGTAGTGCTGTTGCTCTTGTGAAAAATCAAAGCACCCCAAAGTCACAAGACAGAGTTTTAGCAACTTGCAGGACTCTGCATTCTGCATTTCTAACTTTTATTCCATGACTAAAGGAGTGCAAAACAAACAAAGCCAAGGTATTTACAGTTCCAAGTTGCCTTTGGTCTCAGAAAGTAAAACGTTCCTTTGATTTGGCAGTTTATTCTGAGGGTATAGGAATACTAAAATTTTTCTCCATAAAAATGAATAGTGGTACCATTCCCAGGCCCCCAAAACAACCTATCTATTCAAACCCAAATGAAATAGTTTTTGATAGCAGAGGAAATAGGTACCTGAGATTTGGAAGTAGTTTCCTGAGCTCACATGGACGTGGTGGTGGTTAACTGTTGGCTAAGCAGTCTAATTATGATGCAAGTGGTCTTCCAGGCCTCAACAAGTTTTCTTTCAGAGTGGGTGCCCTGAGGAGGAAGGAGGGGTTCTTGATATGGCCTCATTGTTTGAGCTGCTGCACAGGTGCCCTGCTGTGAAACAATGGACTCTATTGATGGCAATGCTGGGCCCTGCACATGCCAAAGCCAAGACATATTGCTGTGGGCAGATCTGGAAGTCAGCAGTGCGACAGAACCAGGTGGGGGTTCAAGATCATAAATGTCCTCTTTCTCCTGATAAAATTAACCACAGCAATGCTAGCCAGCTGATTACGAGCAATATTTCAAAAGATCAGTCCGTGAGTTTGTGTAGATAATTCTATTCTATGGTTCTGATATTATAGGAGATGCGCCTATGTTCAGCATCTTCCACAAATAGGGAGTTCTTTTTTTAAAAAATTATTTTTTATTTCTAAAATGGAAATATTAACAAGACTAGAAGATAAGAGGGGCACATTTCCACACAATGCCCACCCCCAAAGCTCTATATCCAATCTCCGCCCTTGATATCTTCCATATTCTTTACCCGTCTGGGAGTATGGACCCAGGATGGGAAGGTCTCACTTGTGCAATTGCTTCTCCACCGAACATGGACGTTCGCAGGTTGATCCATACTCCCAGCCTGTCTCTCTTTTTCCCTAGTGGAGCAGGAATCAGAGGAGCTGGGGCCTCCACACATTGGTGGGGTCCTCAGCCCAAGGAAGTCAGGTTGGCATCATGGTATCATCTGGAACCTGGTGGTTGAAAAAGAGTTAAGATATAGACAACAAATTGTTGACTAATCATGAACCTAAAGGCATGAATATTGTGTAGATGAAGATTTAGGGTCTCAGTTTTAGAAAAACCTAGTAGTTCTGTTGTAAGTATATTCCAGTGGGCCCATGATTTTACTAGTTTTTGTCTGAGCCTGACATCCAGGTTATTGTCTGCGGAGATGTCATAGTTGGAAAGAGGACTAGAAAGCTGGATCAGGGAAGAGAGTAGCTCCCAGATATAGGGAAAGTATAAGTATTGTTAACTGTAAACCTCACAGGTTTTATCTGGGGCTCCCTGGGGTTGCCACACAGACATGATGGGCCTAGACCTCTAACAGATCCCTCTTGACACTGTCACTGGTCATCTCCATCAGGAACAACACAATGAACCCTCTTGTGGGCCCCCATAGGACCTTGCCCTTAATATGCATCAATAATGGGAGAGAATGTTTCATTCTCCGAAGGGAGGTTGGACAACATACTCTACCTACTACCCTAGGGAGATGGGTTCTAAAATTAGTGCAGCCTGGAATGTTCCTAGCCATGACCACAGAATGTGATCTTAGACCTACAGGGATGTAGAGGTTACATAGGCTCTTGTGCTGACTAAGGGCCCCAGATCAAATAGGGAATTCTTAAGTCTTCAATGTGGACAGTTATATATACTTTGTTTTAAGGAAGGTAAACATCTCTGCAACAGAGGAGAAAGAATCCTAGAAACTTTCTTGGATTTGTTGAAGTTTAATTTACTGGAAGAGACATAGATAAGAAAACAAAGTGGGGAATTATAAAACATTAATATTGTGATTTTAGGCAAAAAACTACAAAACAGCTAATGTCACATTCTAAATTATCTTTTCAGTCCTGGTATTTCCTAAGCAAAAATTTCTAAACAGAAATACACAAATGTAAAAATACATACAGAAAATCAGGTAGGAAGAGCGTAGAAATGTATCCCAGCTTTGCCTTGAAACATTTTTGTAAGAGAAATAGGCATTTATTTCCATTTATTAATGGAAATATACTGATCCCACATAACCTGGCACAACACAAGTTTTTGCAGAGTAAACATGGATTCTAAAATATAGAAATATAGAAAGTAAAATATAGAAAGTAAATATAGAAAGTAAAATATAGAAAATATAGAAAGTATATAGAAAGTATATAGAAAGTAAATATAGAAAGTAAAATATAGAAAGTAATTCATCTTTAAGCTGTTCTCAAAAACTTTCTTTGCCAACAGCCATATGTCAGCATGATGATTTGCACACTGGATACATGAGAAGGCAAAACTGACTTCTTCCTTCTGGTGGACTCCCTTGGTAAAAGACAGGTGTCCTTAACATCACTTTAGCCTTTCCTGGTTGACTAGAAACTGAAAGCAATTTCAATTAAGTGGAAATAAGTTAGGCCAGTTAAATAAGTTAGACAAGTACCCACCAGAGAGCCAAATTTGGTGGGTGAGTTACCACAGTTCTTAAGGCTTCAGTATCCTTAGCTGAAAAATGAGACTAAATTGTAACTTAAATAGTTGTTGAGGGGGGGACAAAGAGGTGACATACCTGGTTAAGCATACCCATTACAGTGCACAAGGTCCTAGGTTTAAGACGCTGGTCCCCACCTGCAAGGAGGAAGCTTCACAAGTCGTGAAGTAGGACTGCAGGTGTCTCTCTGCCTCTCCTCTATATCCTCCTCCCCTCTCAATTTATCTGTCCTGTCCAATAATAGATAAAATAAATAAAATATTTAAAAAATACTTAAAAGGTGGTATGACAATGGTCCACGAGGTGGCCCAGTGGATAAAGCTTTGGATCCTCCATCAGGAGGTCCTGAGTCCAATCCCCGGCAGCACATGTATGAGTGATATCTGGTTCTTTCACTCTCTCCTTTCTCATAAATAAATTCTTTTAAAAAATACTTAAAAGAATAGTTGTTGTGGGGTTAAAGGAGATCAGTGATATGTAAGGGACCAAAAAGGGTGTGAGTTACTACTGTTACCAGTTTGGGATATCTAGCTTCTTTCTGTAGCTTACTGTATGGATATTGCTAGGGACTGAAGGAATCCCCCACTGCCTACAACAGCTTGTCAAGTGGAATTTTGAAGTGCATGAGCAGTATTATTCTTTTTTCTATTTGATAGAACAGGGAGAAATTGTGGAGATGGAGAAAGAGAAATACCTACAGCACCTTACCACTTATAACCCCCCCACCCCACCCCACAGGTAGGGACTTGTTCATGGTAATATATGTGCCCATTCTGGGCCCTTGTGTATGGTAATGCATGTACAAAACTAAGTGCACCACTACCAACACCTGAATTCCTTAATATTTCCTTAATATTTCAGACTCCTGTGCCTCATTCTTCATTCAGCACAGAGTTTTAGCAACTTGCAGGACTCTGCATTCTGCATTTCTAACTTTTATTCCATGACTAAAGGAGTGCAAAACAAACAAAGCCAAGGTATTTACAGTTCCAAGTTGCCTTTGGTCTCAGAAAGTAAAACGTTCCTTTGATTTGGCAGTTTATTCTGAGGGTATAGGAATACTAAAATTTTTCTCCATAAAAATGAATAGTGGTACCATTCCCAGGTCCCCAAAACAACCTATCTATTCAAACCCAAATGAAATAGTTTTTGATAGCAGAGGAAATAGGTACTGAGCATTGAGCATCATTCTCACCTTTGCATGATGTTATTTCTCTTCTTCAGCTCATCAAATCAAGCAGAGGTGAGGGGTGGGAATAGTATGTCTAAGAGGGGGATGGGTTCCTCTCCTAGTTTACAGGTTCTCTCTCACCCTAAGTCTCTGTTGAGGGGATAGGGTTGTCATTACCTTTGGGAGAATTTGAAAATAACTCTTAGGGCTTGGTTCTCTGGGAAGTATGCCTGGGCGATAGCCAAAGGAGAAACCAGTCCCTGTACACCCCTCACACCATGCTCCCCCCAAGAAAATGTGCTTGACTCTGTAAATTGACCTCCAGAGAGAGAGTCCTTCTGTTCTAATGGGGGTTGTGCGAAAGTCTTTCTGACCCCTGACTTCCTGAAGTTGACTTTTGATCATGACAAAGGAGAGGCCTGAGAATCGGTGTGTACATCTGATCTCTAAGGAAACACTCTTGTTGGGCTAAACATCAGCTTCCCCTTGCTTGGGGACAAGTAAAGGAAAGTAGGGAAAGACCTACTATCACATAGGAACATTGCAGATTCAACCCCACAGTAAGCTTTTCATGTTTTGTTTGAATTTGAGCTACAAGGAGAAGCTGGTCCTATAGCAGTTATTGTGGGACCAAGGTCCTTCTACTGTCATCACAAAGTAGGTTTTAGGGAGAGTCACCCTAAGTTCTTTACCACAAGCATTTTCTAGGCAAACATTTTTTTGCTATATAAATAAGTAACCATGTGGCAATTCTTTTGTCACAAAGGAGAAAATAACTACATAGCATTTTTGGCTTGACAGTTTAGCTTCTATTGATGTACTTTATACCAGAAAATGACTAATATTATTTGATTTCAAGTTTGGACAATACAATGAGAAATAGGCATTTTGGTTTCAAAACTATCCAGAGTGGTTTGTACATCTGTTGGCGAGCACATTCTTCCTCCTCTCTTGTTAGAACCAAATGTTTATCAAGCTACAGCAGGTAGGGAGGAGGCAACTTGGAAGCCAACAACCCTTCAGGGCATTCACTATTGACTTGTTAGCTAACTTAAATACAAAAGTTTGTTTATGAAGGCCATCTTTATTTATTTATTTTCACTGTCTTGAAAATAAATAAAGCTAAATGCCATGAAAAAAAAGTAAAGAGAGAAATGGGAATTAGTTAATTTTTATTTTATTTATAAAAAGGAAACACTGACAGAACCATAGGGCTACAACTCCACACAGTTCCCACCACCAGAACTCTGTATCCCTTCCCCTCCCCTGATAGCTTTCCTATTCTTTAACCCTCTGAGAGTGTGGACTCAAGGTCACTGTGGGATGCAGAAGGTTCAAGGTCTGGCTTCTGTAATTGCTTCCCTGCTGAACATGGGCGTTGATATGTCTATTCATACTCCCAGACTGTCTCTCTCTTTTGCCTCCAGGGCTATCACTTGGTGCTGGCACTATGAATCCACTGCTCCTGGTGGTCATTTTTTCCTTTTTTTTTTTTTAATTGGCTAGGACAGAGAGAAATTGAGAGAGGAGGGAAAGAGAAAAACAGACGCATGCCGCCACCGACCTGCTTCACCACTTGTGAAGTGTCTCTCTTGCAGGTGGGGAGCCAGATGCTCAAACCCGGATGCTTGTGCGGGTCCTTGCACTTAACTACTATGTGTGCTTAACCCGGTGTACCACCTCCCGGGCCACTCGATCAATTCTACTTTGATTTAAGTGACTTTGCTAACATCCTTATACTTACAGTGACATGAAAGGACAAGGGGCAGGGCAAAGGGGGATACATGTTGGGATACTTGTGAGAACCAGCTGCATACCACCCAGGATTGAGGATGGAAGTAGAGAGGGAGAGGGTGGGGCAGTGATGCAGTGGGTTAAGCACATGTGGTGCAAAGCACAAAGAGCGGCATAAGGAGGTAGAGAAGGATGAGGCAAGGGAGTGCCCAAAGAGGTCTTATAAAACTAAGGTTAAGTTAACACTGGCCAACTTAACTTCAGTAACTAACCCCTTGAGGATCTGTTTTTGTTTGTTTATTTGTTTTGTTTGTTTTTCTGCACCCAGGGTTATGGCTGGGGCTCAGTGTGTACACTACGAATCTATTGCTCCTGGCGGCCTTTTTTTTTTTTTTTCTCTTCATTTTATTGTATAGGAAAGAGAGAAGTTGAGGGGGGGATTGAGATAGGGAGAGAAAGATAGACACCTGCAGGCCTGCTTCACCACATGTGAATCCACGACCCTGCAGGTGGGGAGCCGGGGGCTCAAACCGGGACTCTTGCCCAGGTCCTTGTGCTACATACTATGTGCACTTAACCTGGTGCACCACCACCTGGCCCCAATTTTGTTTATTTATTATTGGATAGAGATAGAGAGAAACTGAGCTAGGGAGACAAAGAAGGAGAGAGACACCTGCAGCCCTGATTCACCACTTGTGAAGCTTTCCTCCTGTAGGTGCGGACCAAGTGCTTGAACTCCAGTGCCTGAGCACTGTGATGTGTGCACCTAACCAGGTGTGCCACTGCCTGGCCTCCTGTCATTTTCTTTTATGTTTCCCAAACAAAACTCATTGAACTCTTACCAAACTTAACCAAATCATTAGAACATCTGGTCAAAGGCAGTGAGCTGATTTCTAGTTTTCTAGTATCTTCAGAAATCTTTTCGGCATGTAGAGTGAGTACGGACAAGTAGGAGAATGTGTTTGGGGGGCAATGGTGTTATAAAGATAGGGGAAAATCAACCAGTTTAATTTTGCTGTGTGCTCATACAGACTCTATTTGTTCTCAACAGAGCCTATAGAAGCTCTTGGCAGCAAGTGTCTTCTCAGCAAGCTTATTGAAACACATAGCTAAATGGTTGCAAGATAATATGGTTTATATGATAAAGTCACTAAAAATAAATCAGTTATGAATTCAAGATAGAGGGTCATCAAAGGAGCTCACTTGGATAGTGTATTGCTCTGCCATGTGCAAGACCCAGGTTTGAACCTGGTCCCCACTGCAGTAAAGGAAGCTTTGGTTCTATAGTCTCACTCTCTCCACTTTTGTTTCCATCTTTAAAAAATAAACAAACAAACAAAAAATCAGAGTATCCACCAGAAGGTAGCACAGTAGATAAAGTGTTGAACTGGGTCCTGAGTTCTGTCCCGCAGTATCACATGTACCACAGTGATGCTCTGATTCTCTCTCACACAAGTAAAATAATATTTTCTAAAAAAAAAAAAAAAAAAGAAATTGAGATATAATGTTGCGCCTGAATTCTTTATAATAATATACAACCAGCTCTAAATCTCTTTAGATTTCTCTAGAGGGGGCCAGGTGGTTGTGTGATGGTTAAAAAACACACATTACCATGCACAGAGATTAAGGTTCAAGCCTCCTGGTCCCCACCTGTGTGTATACGGGGGGATTCATTAGTGGTGAAATAGTGCTGCATCTCTTTTTCTCTCTCCCTCCCTTTCTGCTTCTCTAAATCTCTACTGTTTAAAGAAAAGAAGGAAGGGAAGGAGGGAAGGAGGAAAAGGAAAAAAAGGAAGGAAGGAAGGAGAGAGAGGGGGAGGGGAAGAGGGAGAGGGAGGAAGGAAAGTGAAAAAGGAAATTTAAAGAAAAAGAAAGGAACGGGAGTTGGGTGGTAGTTCAGCGGGTTAAGCGCAGGTGGTGCAAAGTGCAAGGACTGGCATAAGGATCCTGGTTCGAGCCCCCCAGCTCAGCTCCCCACCTGCAAGGGAGTCGCTTCACAAGCGGTGAAGCAGGTCTGCAGGTGTCTAGATGTCTATCTTTCTCTCCCCCTCTCTGTCTTCCCTTCCTCTCTCCATTTCTCTCTGTCCTATCCAACAACAACAACATCAATAAACAACAACAATAAAACAACAAGGGCAACAAAAGGGAATAAATAAATACTTTTAAGAAATCTTTAAAAGAAGTAAACAAAATGGCTGCTAGAGTGGTGGTTTTATTTTGAGGGCACTGAATCCCAGCGGTCACTCTGGCAGCAAATAAAAGAAAAGAAAAAAGTTTTCTCTGGAGGTAAATGGACAGAGGCTATTTCTTATCGTTATGTGAACATATATAACTGGTAATGCACATCTGGATTACGTTGAAGTGTTCCATCGCATGCCCTGTTCTTGTATACAATTCTTACCATTTTTAAGAAACTTACCCTCAGAAGCCATCAAGTAACCATTCCTCTTCACAGTTTCAGGAGAAGTTTGATTCTTCTTTCACTTCAACTTCTAATACCACATTTTAAATTTGGTTTAAAATTGGCTCACCCAGTTAAGCAAACATGTGTCACCATGTATGAGCACCTGGGCTATGTGCTCAGTCCACACCTGCAGAGAGGAAGCTTAATGTGCAGTGGAGCACTGCAACTGGGGTCTTCTCTCTCTGTGTGTCTTTCACTTTAAGAAAAAAAAAAAAAAGACCTCCTAGACTCATGGACTCATATAGGCATCAAGCTTCAGTGATAACTCTGGTGAAAAAAAAAATCATCAGACTGGCATGGGAAGATAGATTTCAGAAGTGAGGGTGGGGGTGGGGGGTGGAATTGTGTCCTAGTCATGAGAATTTTGAGCAAGTATTTCAATCTGAGTTTTAGTAGCCCTATCTATGGAGTATAGGTAATGTCATTTTAAAAAAATGTATGTAAAGCATTTAACTTGGTGCCACAATAAATATGTGACCTATGCAGATGACATTTTTTTCTGAATAATTAGTGTGATCTTTTTAACTGTACATTTCTAGTTCCACATAAGACCACTCCTAGAAGAGGAATAATTATTAACAATGTATCTGGAGGTACAGTCATCATCATTACTATTGCCCCCATGGTTATCACTGGGGGTTGGTGCCTGCACTATGAATACACTGGTCCTTGTGGCCATTTTTTTCCCTTTTTTTGTTCTTGGATAGGACAGAGAGAATTATAAGAGGAAAGACAGAGAAAGATAGACACCTGCAGACGTGCTTCACCAGTTGTGAAGTGTCTCCCCTATAGGTGGGGAGCCAGGGGCTCAAACCCAGATAGATCCTTGTGTGGGTCTTTGTGACTAGTACTATGTGCACTTAACCAGGTACGCCACCACCTTCCCCCCCCCATTAATTTTTTCTTAAGAGGCAGAGAGAGTGAAAGAGACAACTGGACTGAAGCTTCCTTCTACATGGTGGGAGTTGGACTTGAACCTATGTTGTGCTTATGGCAAAGTATTACCTCCAAGTGAGCTATTTCACCAGACTTAGTTTTATATTCTAAAGATGTCTCTGAGGGAATCTAGAAATTGAGGAAGAATGAGAGAGAAACAGAGGCAGTACATTTTCCTATTTGAGTTAATACCAAGTAGTGACCGGTTTGCACCTGACTCCACACTTTATTTACCACAGAAGAACAGACATTAAGTGGAGTAAGTCTCTTTGAGAAGGGACAGAATTAGTTGATTTCTGCTAATGCTAGTAACTCCTTGTCTGAATGCTTCCTAAGTCCTCAGCAGTCATAGGCTACCATTTTCTTTCTCTGTCAGTGATTTTCAGCCCTGATTATGAAGAGGGCCTATTAGTCTGAAAAGCTCCTAATTGAATCAACTGTGTGATCAGCTGAAAATAATGGTTCAAGGCTCAGCCTAAGTTTGTTAGAGCGTCTTTTGTAGAGGAAAGCTGTTTGGATTATTATTCTTCCCAGAAGGATTCTAAATGATCATGGAAATGTGGTAATGATTATTCATGTTGCTTAATCTGTAGTATTTATTATTATTTTTTTTACTTTAAAACTTATACATTCCTCCAATAAGATTAGTCTGATGTGGTATTATCTGCTTGCTCAAGAATATATTCCAATCTTTTCAATGAAAAAGGAAAGAAGAATCATTACTTTGGTGACTTTCTGTGACAATGTAAAAAAGTGCTTTAGGGATTATTAAGATATTAAACATATTCTTGTTAAGATAACTTGAGGGACCTTTAGAGTTGTTTTTCCATCTCTCTGAACTGGCAAATTTTCTCAAACACGAAGGCTCAAATTATTACGATATGTATTGCATCCCACCTGAGACTTCATTATCTCAAGCTGCTCTTTCTGAAAAAGCATTGCTCTGCAATTCTTTAGACACTTGATGAGATGCCTAGAGGCAAAGCTGCTACTTTCATTGCAAATATATAGCTTTGGTATCACCATTTAAATTTTTTTTAATTTAATTAATTTTTTATTTAAGAAAAGAGACATTAACAAAACCATAGAATAAGAGGGGTACAGTTCCGCACAATTCCCATAACCCAGTCTCCATATCACATCCCCTCCCCTAACAGCCTTCCCATTTTTTATCCCTCTGGGAGTATGGATCCAGGGTCGTTCTGGGTTGCAGAGGGTGGAAGGTCTGGCTTCTGTAATTGCTTCCCCAATGCCAGCAAGATGCTGACCAGACTTCCCTGGACAGACGACCCCATCAATGTGTACTGGAGTTCTGCTTCCCCAGAGTCCCACCCTACTAAGGAAAGAGAGAGGCAGACTGGGAGTATGGATCGACCAGTCAACGCCCATGTTCAGCGGGTATCACCAGTTTTTAAAAGAAAGATTTATTTTGTGCTAAAGAGTAAATGTGAAACAGTGTAGACACAGTAAGCATCAAGAAGAACTGAAGTGGGTGGATGTTGGCATAACTGGTTGAGTGCCAACATGCACCCATGTGGAAGGACCTGGGTTCAAGTCCTTGGTCCCCAGCTTCATGAATGGTAAAGCAGTACTGCAAGACACCCCCCCCCCCCGTCTCTCTTTCCTATCAAATAAAAAGAAAGAAATAAAGAAAAAGGGAAAAAATGACTGCCAGGAGCTGTGGCTTTGTTGTGTAGGCACCAACCTCTAGCAATAACACCAGCAAGAAAGAAAGAAAGAAAGAAAGAAAGAAAGAAAGAAAGAAAGAAAGAAAGAAAGAAAGAAAGAAAAAGAAAGGAGGAAAAACTGAAGTTGATGACACTTGATATTTTATCTGGAAGGACTGAGGCACCTACCAATGTCATATACTAAAGTTCAAGCATATAGAAAACTGACATGACCACTTGTCTGTCACTTTTCAATGTACTAGAATTAATACAATGAGTACAACTTGGTTTGAGGGCTAAGTTTCTAGGAGAAACTTCTATATGAGAGAAAACTTTTTGTTCCCTCATTATGGGAATGATAAGCATGATCATGTTAGACCAATTAGTTCAGAGACCTGAAAGTCAGACTGCAAAACTATTTACCTGGTCAGGCAAAAGCATGCTATACACTGAAATCAACAGGGGCAAAAAAAAGTTGAGAATAGGGGTAGCACAGGAATAAGCGCACGTGGTGCAAAGCATAAGGACTGGCATAAGGATTCTGGTTCAAGGCCCGGCTCCTCACCTGCAGAGGAGTCACTTAATAGGCGGTGAAGCAGGTCTGCAGGTGTCTTTCTTTCCCCCTCTCTGTGTTCCCCTCCTCTCTCCATTTTTTTCTGTCCTATCCCACAATAATGACATCATCAACAACAGCAATAATAACTACAACAACAATAAAAACAAAACAACAAGGGTAACAAAAGGGAAAATAAAGTAAATAATAAAAAATATTTTTTAAAAGTTGAGAATAAATTTAGTTCATATTTAAAAGTATCTTGCAAGTCCAAGAGAATTTTAAAAGTCATTTTAATTATAAGTTATGTAAGCTAATTGTTTCTTTTAGTTGTTATTGTTTGTTTCTATTTTTTCATCACCAGAGTTATTACTGGTGTGTAGTGTCAGTTTAATTCCACTGCTCCTGGTGGCCATTTTTTTTCTCTTTCTTTCTGTCTTTTGATAGGGGGTGAGAAACAGTGAGGAGGGGAGAGAGAAAGAGAGAGATAGAAAGAGAAACACCTGCACCACTGATCCACCAGTCCTAACTTTCTCCCATGCTGGTGGGGACTGTGAGCTTGAGCCCAAGTTACTGGATATAGTAATATGTGCACTCCCTTGGGCATGTCACCACCCATTTCCTATTTAAGCTAATACTCCCACACTATTGTGGCTCAGGAAACATGAACTCAGTGATGGTAAGTCATTTCCTCAGAAACTTAGGGTTACTGATCTCTGGAAGCAGCATTTCAATAAAGATCTTCCTGATCCAAATTTATTATGACTTTGTCCTGGTCCTAAGTCTTCTGCTATCTCTTTTTTTTTAATTTGTTACTTTATATGATATTTAACTATTAATTAAAAAATCCATGATAATGAAGTAGACTCAATATTTATTTCTTGTCTTCCTGCTATAATCTTACTCCTTTCAAATCCCTACCTGTTTGTAGTGCTTGCTGTTGAACTTTGCTCTATCTCTAGACATGTGAGCTAATTTATAGGAAGTATTCAGGAAGATATCATTGCAATACCACTCAATAAATATTGTCAGACTAAGGTGTTACTAAGGTGAAAAACATGTACAAAATTCTTTTCAGAAATATACCCATCTTTGATATAATGAATCTGTGATTTCTAGACATTCTAACACTCAACATGACAGCTATTAAAGGCTTTCCATAAACCAAGGTCTGAAAATTCATAGGAGTTATAGGCATGTAGGTGAAATGATTGGGGAAAGAGTGAGTAAGAAAGTCAGCATAACATTTTTTTTTGGCATATAAAGGGATATTAACTTATACTAAAATTTAATCACTAGACTTACAAAATGTTTTATTTTGCAAAGGCCTAGCAGATATAAGAAAATATCCAAAACACAGCAAGTGAAAAGCTGGTTATATTCACTTAATTCCTATAGAAATATTCATGGCAACTTATCTATGCATTTATTTTTCACTGACTGTCCACCTAGTATCAGGCACTTGCAACATTGTGTAATATAAATGTGAATAAATCATAGTACTTGGCACTTAACAAAAGGACTAAGCAACATTATAGTGTTAGAGAACTGACTAAATAAGTTGTATAAGGCTGTTCTCTTAGGTCAATTCAATTTGGCCAATAAAGAGGTGAAATTAGGTACCTGCCATTAGAGAAACTTCTAGAAGGAGGTGACATTTGAGTTGGGTTTTAAGAATAGTAGCATTTTGCCATACAGGAAGTAGAAAGGGAATTTGAGATGGTGGTAAACAATGTTACAAGACTGTGGAATACTGCAAAGTCCTTGTGTTCTGGGAAATCCAGTGATTTATTTAGAAGACAGATGAAGGGTCAGGCGGTAGCACAGTGGGTTAAGCGCACATGGTGCAAAGAGCAAAGACTGGCATAAGGATCCCAGTTCAAGCCCCCGGCTCCTCACCTGCAAGGAGGTTGCTTCACTGGCGGTGAAGCAGGTCTGCAGGTGTCTATCTTTCTCTCCCCTTCTCTGTCTTCCCCTCCTCTCTCCATTTCTCTCTGTCCTGTCCAACAATAATGACATCAATAGAAACAATGATAATAATAACTACAACAACAATAAAACAACAAAAGCAATAAAAGGGGAAAAATAGCCTCCAGGAGCAGTGGATTTGTGGTGCAGGCATTGAGCTCCAGAGGTAACCCTGGAGGAAAAAAAAAAAAAAAAGAAGATGAAATACATAGGAACAATACAATGAGTGGGAAGATGCACAATGAATTATAGACAACAAACAAGATATGCAAAGCTGTTATATAGCTTTCTTAGGGTTGATGTGTTTATATGCTGAGTTTGGATTTATACCTCAGGAAAATGGAAGTCACAGATTTTGGTGAGTAGAAGAAGCACCAATAGATGCAATAGGTGCAATATGCCATCAAAGTTGGATGGTTTCTGTCATAGTGACTCCTCCATTTTTCACCAACCCCCATTGTTTCATAAGTTAAAGTCTTTACATTCTTTGTAGAGTCATGATGCATAAAATGGGAAAATCCAGAAATTATCTTCAGTATTTCAGTAAATGAAAGAAAAATCAAGCATTGCCTATAAGATTCAAAACCAGCCAATCTATCACAATAGAATATCTCTTGCTTTAGTTATAGCTAAAAAGCCATAATTTTGCTACCAACTTTGGGAAGGCCTCCCTCTCAGGGAACATACTTGGCATATGAGTTAACAGTATGGATTTTGAAGATAGATAGCCTTGAGTTGGATACTGGGTCCGTCACTTATAAGGAACATGATGTTGGCCAACATATTTAAACTTCCAAGTATCATATTCCTCAGTGAATAATAAGGCGTGTTGTATAGGTATATCTCTTTTTTATTTATTCATTAAATAGAGACATAAAGAAACTGAGAATGGGGGGATATAGAGAGGGAATGAGACAGAGAGACATCTACAGCCCTGCTTTACCGTCCTTGAAGCGTTCCCCCTGCAAGTGGGGATCAGGGCCTTGAACCTGGGTCCTTGCACACTGCAATGTGAGTGCTTAAGTGTGCCACTGCCTGGTTCCCTATAGCTGTATCTCAATATGTCAAATGTAGGCTATGGTCTGCATAGAAATTACGAATGATGCCAGGTATATCACAGTCTTTTTTTGTGTTTGTCAGCATATTTGGTCACTTCTGGTGAAAGGGGCAACAGATAAGAATTTTCCTATTTGAGGTCTCTAGTGAGGGTCTCTAGGGTAGGCTGCTTCCTGTATTTAGACAACATACTCTTGGCATTCTAACTCGCCACTGTGTCTGCTGATGGCTTTTTTGAGTGCCTTCAAGATCACATTTGATCTTCTTTTTGCTTAGTGCCTTGCTGAGTGAATTTCCCAAGCCTGGCTGCTTGCCTCCCTCTTGCAAAAGCCAGAGGGAAACACTCTCTGTGCCATTCTCCACCCAGCTCATTAGTCAACTTCAGAACTTCAAAAGACATGCCCTGTTTAAGACTGCTGCTTTCTATACCTGACACATATACAAATGTGCTCAATAAATACATCCCCAAAGCTTTAAAGAGTCCTAATGGAGACCCAGAGGTTTCATGCGTTTTAGTCCATATTGCCTAAAAGAATAGATAGAAAGACTAAGCAAAGAAGTGGTAGGTATGGATGCCATTTAATGTTAGAGTCAAATGACAAGTCTGAGAGTGATCTCAAAGTTGGTGGTGTGCCTTGACTTACAGTAAGCCCCTCTTGAAAATGGTTTGACATAGATCTAACTCTTTATAGATCTAACTCTTAATAATAGATCTTTATAGATTTATAGATCTAACTCTTAAGAATACAGAATCATTGGGAGGCGGGCGGTAGTGCAGCAGGTTAAGCGCACATGGCACAAAGCGCAAGGACCAGCAGAAGGATCCCGGTTTGAGCCCCCAGATCCCCACCTGCAGGGGAGTTGCGTCACAGGCAATGAAGCAGGTCTGCAGGTGTCTATCTTTCTCTCCCACTCCCTGTCTCCCCATCTCTCTCAATTTCTCTCTGTCCTATACAACAACGACCATCAACAACAATAATAATAACCACAACAAGGCTAAAACAACAAGGGCAACAAAAAGGGGAAAAATAGCCTCCAGGAGCAGTGGATTCACTGTGCAGGCACTGAGCCCCAGCAATAACCTTGGAGGCAAAAAGAAGAAGAAGAAGAAGAAGGAGGAGGAGGAGGAGGAGGAGGAGGAGGAGGAGGAGGAGGAGAAGAAGAAGAAGAAGAAGAAAGGAATACAGAATCATTGAGGACTCTCACATACAACACAGTTCATTGTATAGTTCTGGGCAAATATAAAATGATTCCCTTTGGATAACTGCCTGTGAATATATGTATATACTCTCCAAAACTTTCAAATTTGGAAATACATATAAAGTCTGAAAATATCACCTGGAAGAGATATTTGGGGACAGATTTTTGGAAGATAATGTTTCCTACTATACAGGAAATGTTCTTAAGATTAACTTCAGATATAGCACTTTAATTCGCCTACTGCCCATGGAATGACCTATATTTGGCTGCTAGTCAAAAAAATGAAAGAGTCAAACAAATGACTTGAGGTGATAAGGAGTTTATTTTTTCTCATGTAAAATGCATATGGAGATGAGTACTCATGTTTGGGTGACAGTTTCTGATGGTCCACACCTGTGGGTGTTAACCATTCTCTTGTTCTGGAATGCCAGGCACTACGTGTCCGTGTTCAGACAAAGAAGACTGGACAAAGAAGGGGCAGAATAAGCCTGTGAACCTTGTTTAGGAGTTCCTCTTTGTCATTCCTACTCACATCTCACCAAGTATAATGTTCTCACATGGTATCCTTTTTTTGCAAAGGGGAGATGGATTGCTTTTTTTTTTTTCTTCTCCAGGATCCATTTCCTCCTTTAATAAGACTGGTGTTTGTTCATAAGGAAAAAATGGCTGCTATACAAGTGGTGCTCTCAGCACTGCCCTTTAATTTGAGTTTGATTTAGAATTTTTACTTAGTCTTGATTTAAAAGTCATAATTGTGAGGGTTGGAGGTAGTAGCTCATCCAGTAAAGCACACTCTTTACCTAATGTGCAAGGATGTGGATTGAAGCTTCCAGTTACCACCACATGGGAAAAACTGCATGAGGAAGCTTCACGAGTGGTGAAACAGTGTTGTTTCTCTCCTCTCTCTCTCTCTCTCTCTCTCTCTCTCTCTCTCTCTCACACACACACACACACACACACACACACTGTTCTCTCTCTAGCTCCTTTGTCTTTCTCCTGAAATATACAGAAAGAGACAGAGAGAGGGAGAGACTGTCAGGAGCAGAAGAATCACAGTGTCACAAAGCTAATCTTGAAGGAGGGAGAGATAAATGTAAGATTATTAATCCTCCAGTCCTCTAGTTGTAAATACACTTAGAATATTTTTAAGTCTGTGGAAATAGTAGAAAGGAAAGCAAGCCAGATTTTCCAGCCTGAGGTTCCAAGGTCCCAAATTCAATCTCAAGAGCCATCATAAACCAGAACTAAGCAATGTGTGGGTCTCTCTCTCTCATTAAAGTAAACAAATAAATATTTGGATCTAATTTTTTAAACTAAGAGTGAATTAACCATACATTATTTTATAGTACATCCGAGAGGACTTGATTTGGATTTGCTTTGGTTTCCACTATCCCAGGAGCACTTTAAATCCTAAACTCTTGGAGTCTGAGTTCTTTTCTTCTCTTGCTTTTGTCAAGTGAAAATTTTGTTTTGCTTTGCTTTTATTTTAAGGAAGAAGGACATTTGGATAGGACATCATTATGCAAATACTAGACTCCAAGCCCAGTGTCTAAATTTGTTTTATTGTTTCTGATGATTACAATATAGTATGCTGCATTGTATTGCTTTTTTAAATATTTTTTTATTTCCTTTTGTTGCCCTTGTTTTATTGTTGTTATTGATGTCGTCATTGTTGGATAGGACAGAGAGAAATGGAGAGAGGAGGGGAAGACAGAGAAGGGGAGAGAAAGATAGACACCTGCAGACCTGCTTCACACCTGTGAAGTGACTCCCCTGCAAGTGAGGAGCCTGGGGCTCCAACTGGGATCCTTATGCAGGTCCTTGCGCTTTGCACGAGGTGTGTTTAACTCGCTGTGCTACCGCCAGTGTATTGCTTTCTTTTTAAAAAAATTATCTTTATTTATTTGTTGGATAGAGACAGTCAGAAATTGAGAGGGAAAGAGGAGAGAGTGAGGAAGAGAGACAGAGTCCCTGGCAGCACTGCTTCACCACTCACAAAGTGTCCCCCTCAGAGTGGGAACTGGGTGCTTGAAACTGGGTCCTTATGCATTGTAATATGTGCACTCAAACCTGGCCCCACATTGCTTTTTAATGATGTTTAATTGTAAAATTATTTCTTCAGATAAAATCATTCTATTCCTTTTTAAGTCACCCTTTAAGTTTCTTATGCCACCAATAGCTCTGGAGAGAAAATGTGGAAACCATTCTTTCTATGGATTCAAGCCTCAGCTCTGCCTCTGGCTGTCATTGTGCCTTTGTGTGAATTACATTTTTTTTTCACTCCCTAGGTAGGACATCTGCCTTATCATGAGCCCAACCCAGGAGTGTTGGCACCACATTGGAGTATTACAACACTGAGGGCAGTTCTGGTGTGATGGGGTCACTTCCTTTCTTTGCATCTCTCTCTGAACAACAACAACAAAAAATGACCTTGGAGCAAGCAGTAAAATTATGCATTCACAAGTCTCTAGTTCATTTACACACACACACATACATATATACATGTATATATGTTTCTTTTATGATTCTGAGTTTTCTGATGTAAAAAACAAAGATTGGATGAGGCAAGCCCATCTAGTTCCAAGGTTCTAGGTTCTTTAGGCTATTGATATGTAGATGTTCAACTTCCACTAATAAATCTTATGGATACTTTTCTTGCCAAAAAAGCTGAAGGAAAAATAAAGGTAGCAGAGGGTGGAGTGGAATTCAATTGTTATCAATAATATCAACTAGCAAGAAATATTAAAAATATGGATGCTTTCCTCTTAAATATTTTCTTGTTCATAGGGAAAAGCTGATGAAAGTCACAGTGGAATTCAAATCACTTTGTAGCACAAATTCCAGTGATCTCCACATAAGAGTGTCAAGGCTAATGAAACTGATCATTCAGATCATCTGTAATCTGCGAATACAATGATGGCGCTCACCCTTATGCAGCAATTATGAGATATATGTCTCCTCTATGAACCAAGGCTGTCTGAATTCGAACTTGTGTCTTTTCTCAACAATGTTTCCACTGATTGAGTCCCACCTGGACTAAGTATTATATTAAAAGGCCAGAATCCCAAATCAAATAAAGACTTGACCCTGCCCTAAAGAGTTTTAGTGAATAATGTCATTATGTCCTCTATCCTCCCTTGATAGCAGTACTTTCCCAATCTTTGTTATACAAAAGACGAAATAGTGGGGGAAGAGAGTTGATTAAAGTATTCTGGTCTCCTTCCTGTTCTAGAGATCTTCATTTAGTACATCTGGCATAGATTCCAAGCTATCGCATTTTAAACTCACAGCTCAGATGACTCTGACCCAGGAATGTTCAGGAAACATAGCTTTGTACCTATTGGAGTTATTGATGTGAACATCTGCCTTCCTAACCAGATTTAAGTCCTAGTTGAGTGAACTGTGGACTTTAATTTTTTTTTTTAAGTCTGGCATATGATCGCTTTTCAAAAATATCTTCAGATTAAAAGTAATAGGAAAAGAAAGTTGTGCTGAGTTGAGGCATGGAATTCATTCGCATGTTTGAAAAAGGAGAAGAGTTTCACTCCAAGGAAGAAATTTTATCTTACTTTCATTTCCCTTGTGCTGAGGTGTTTTGTCCAAGTCCCTGACACCTGCTTGTCTTGTCCTGCACCCCCACCTTACTACCTTTAGAAGAAGTTACTAGAGAGCTGGCATCTGGTCTGCTCCTCATTTCTCTACTTCCACTGCATACAACAGTCCCTGGCATATAATGAAGGGAATGAAAAAGAATTACGTGATGGCCCCAGTCACAGCAGGAAAGAGTGAGATTGGAGGGAGTACAGGCAAGTCTTTAGTATTACAGGGCTCAATGCTAAGTTACTCCAACACTTAATTAGCTATTTTTATTAAGTGTCCAAGTCTCCTTCATTTAATGGGTGTTTTATTCCTTTTATCTCAAGAAAGATGGCAGAAGTTTGTGTCTTTTGGCTTTGATCACATTATTTCTGGGTTTTGTTACTTAATAAGGCAGAAGTTTAAATTAACATCATTCTCCGCTGCTTGTTTTGGGGTTAGCTGTACAGTATGGAGTGGTTTTGGCAATTTTTCAATGGAAAAAAGAAAAGGAAACCTCTGTTTTGGAGCTGTAGAGGGTAAGGAGGGAAAGTAATTTACCTGAGCCCCTGGGGCTACATCTGCTTTTTTGAAAAGATCTGCCATGAAATTAAGTCACCTGAGTCTTGTCAGGGGCTAGAGCTCAGGGGGCAGGTAGAAGGAAGAATAAGCCAACTATAACCTCCAGTCATCAGAAGGCCAAAAGGTGAATTTGCAGTCACTTCTGTGTTGAGAACATTCCCACACCTTCTAATGGCATTAAACACATTGTCAGAATGAGCAAAAGCCACCTCTGCCAGTCCTCCTTAAAACATGAAATTACCCGGACTCTGATTTGAGGTTCATGCCAACAGGATGTGCATTTATTTATTTTTTCCTCTCCATTCACTCACGGCAGGGATAGCTTGATGGTTTACAGAACACGCAACACTTGCTTGCTACACATTTGGATCACTTCAGCCAGAAGGTTGTTGCTGTATTAATTGGCTTCAGAGAAAACATTGCCTTCACTTAAAGTATTTGAATACCTCTCTTTGAATCATAGGCTTGACTCAAGTGTTATTAATTCAGGAATAAAAATGCCTTTTGTCCATATCACATAAACGTTACCATAGCAAGTGTAGTGTAAACAGATCTGTTCAAACCACAACAACCTATAGAAGACCAAACACAAAGGAGGGCCAGTTCTGCCTTCACAGAAGCCCTGGTGCTGCACTAAATTGCTACCCATTGGTCTGGTGTACAGCCATACAAACCACATACTGATGAATGGACCCAGGGGCCCACCAGTTAAAGGGAGAAACCTTTATCATTGGTGGGTTTTATCAAATGAGAACAGCCAGCGGAACATCTGGCTTTAATACTGATAGAAACTAGGATTTTGGCTGTTCTCTGGCCTTGCATATTTTCCATCCTCTGTATCAGCGCCTGTTGTCAGTGATTTGATGAAGTTAAATTGACTGCATTTGATTCCTTGAGCACAAGAAAAATTACAGAATGCATGCTCCCCTCTATCACCCCTTCAGAACATTCAGAGTAACTTTGCAGAGAGCTATATTAGGTCATGAGGCAGAGACTTTAAGGAGGAAAGGGAATGAACAGAGAACCTTCCAAAGCACCATCTCAGATGAGCACTCATTTGCTCAACCATCAAAGACAGTGTAGTTTAGCTGCATGGGTGATACCACTGAACCAGTACCAACCAACCTTTACTGGTTGGATTGCAGCAGGAAGAAAAACCAAAGCAAACCAAACCAAACCAAAACAAAACAACAATAATAATGATGGTAAGAGAGAGACCCATGATTGAAATGAGTTTGCTAGGCCTTTTGATGTCAGCCTTCCCAGAGGACATTGTCAATCTCACCATCCTTCTGCTGCTCCAGTCGATGTTGTCTGGCATGACTGGCAATCACAGCACAAAAGTGACAGGACCCGAGTGAGGATGGAGATTGACTTCACACCTCATCACATCCCATAAAGGGCAATTTTTCAAGGTCAACATTTAGGTGAATTAAAGGAACAGAGCTTGGCAGAGGGCCCCCTGCTCACCCCTCAGCAGGCTATCCAACCAGCTGCCACTCATTGTGTGTGGAGGGAGCTAAAACACACACACAAGCCTGTGCTCTAGTGAGTGCATCTGAGCACTGCCAGCAGGCTGGTCAGTTTGGGTGTGTATTGTATTTGTTGAAGGATGCTCTCTTGACTTCTAAGAAGGAAAAAAGTGTAATAGTGATGGTAAATTCATCAACGATGGGAAAATAGGCTCAAGAAGGACCAAATTATTTTAATCTGAGAGATTTTTGTCTATAATTTACCTAAATGCCAACACGGGACCTTTATACCCAGTGTTGTCTCTGGGCTCCTGGTAGTTTTCTAGTGTAGTAGAACAGACAGCTTTCTGTGAAGAAGCCCTTTTTGTACTTAGGTCAGCAGGATTTCTGCAGTATCAGAGGCCAGCTGGTTGACCCCACCTGACAGTACTCTCTCTAGGCTGCAGCCAGAGTGGACCAGAGAGGTGCCGTGAGTTTACCAGAATGAAGTAGGGCCAAGACTCCAGTGAATCTCAGTTTCCTCATTCCCAGCCCCTTGCCTACTGCTTTCCATACTGCCTTCAAGATGAAGATAAATGGAACTCACTGCTATTTTCAACTGGAGGCATGCTTAGATGGTTTGAAATTCTTTAGTCATGTTTTTTTTTTTTCCCTCCAGGGTTATTGCTGGAGGAAATAGTCCACTATGAGTCCACTACTCCTGGAGGCCGTTTTTTCTATTTTGTTGCCCTTGTTGTTGTTGTAATTGTTGCCATTGCTGCTTTTGCTGTTGGATAGGACAGGGAGAAATCGAGAGTGGAGGGGAAGACAAACAGGGAGAGAAGGATACCTGCAGACCTGCTTCACTTCCATTAAGCAAACCCCCCTGCAGGTGAAGAGCCAGGGGCTCGAACTATGAACCTTCACAGGTCCTTGTGCTTCCTTCAGTGTGTGCTTAACCCACTGTGCTACTGACCCGCCCCCTTTTATTGTCAGTGGAGCAATTATTCTTTAAGTACCAAAAATTATTATTATTATTATTATTTTTAACCAGAGCACTGCTCAGTTCTGGCTGATGGTGGTGCAGGGGATTGAACCTAGGGCTTTGGAGCCTCAGGTATGAGAGTCTCTTTTCACAACCACTATATTATCTATCACATTACTGAAACCATTCTGCATCTGAAGGAAGAGGGAATCAGAGTTAGAATTGGAGATTATATTATAAAAGATTTAGCACTGTGCAGTGGTAATGTCATTACTCTCATTTTAGGGAGGAGTCATACAGAGATAGGTAACAAGCTATGTGAGCACCAATGAAGAAAGATTGGTTCTCACTAAAGACCTAGGGAAGGTTTTTAGATAATGTACATGGTTTTTAAAAAGGTTTTATTATATTTATTTGTTGGATAGAGACATTTAGAAATTGAGAGGAAGGGGGAGATGCAGAGGGAGGGAGAGATAGAGAGACACCAGCAGCCCTGCTTCACCACTCATAAAGTTTCCCTACTACAGGTGGGTGTAGGCTACGTCTTAAGGTGTTAAGGTTTTGGTGGGAAGAGTAGAAGGAAGCAACATTTTATTATAGAATCATTTTGAAGAATACCCTGGGCTCTGGACCTGACATTAATAAAGATTTGCCTCTTTAAGTGAAAACTCCCAAGTCTATTTTCTCTCCACATATTTCTTTGAAAAGACAGTTCTTTTAAATTTATTTATTTAAAAAAGGAGACATTAACAAAACCATAGGATGGGGGGGGGGTACAACTCCACAAAATTCCCACCACCAGAACTCTGTATCCCACCCCCTCCCCTGATAGCTTTCCTATTCTTTATCCCTCTGAAAGTATGGGCCCAAGGTCATTGTGGGATGCAGAAGGTGGAAGGTCTGGCTTCTGGAATTGCTTCTCCACTGAACATGGGTGTTGACAGGTCGATCCATACTCCCACCCTATCTCTCTCTTTCCCTAGTAGGGAGGGGCTCTGGGGAATCTGAGCTCTAGGACACATTGGTGGGGTTGTCTGTCCAGGGAAGTCTGGTTGGCATCATGCTAGCATCTGGAACGTGGTGGCTGAAAAAAAAGTTAATATACACAGCCAAACAAATTGTTGAACAATCATGGACCTAAAGGCTGGAATATTGCATATGAAGAGTTGGGGGGTCTTCCATTTTGTAGATAACTAGTAGGCATATTTTAGTTATATTCCAAAGGGCCTGTAGCTATACTTTTTTTTTTTCTCTTAGCCTGAAATCTGATATGCAGGTGGATCCAGTTATTGTCTGGAGAGGTGATGTCATGGCTGGAAAACAGACAGAAATCCGGATCAGGGAAGAGAGTAGCTCCCTAATATGGAGAAGGGGTATAAATATTGTTGATTGTAAACCCCATCAATTTGATTTGGTCTGGGGCCCATATTCAGTTTAGGAGCCTCTGTGGCCTCTGCATCCCTGTAGATCTGAGCTCACATTCTGTGGTCATGAGTAGGAACATTCCAAGTTGCCCCAATATCAGGACCCATCTTCCTTAGGTGTAGCATAGAGTATGTTGTCCATCCTCCAAAGGGAGGATGGAACATTCTCTACTATTGTTGACCCAAGTTGAGGGCAAGGTCCTGTTGGGGGCCCATAAAGGGGTATATTTTGTTGTTCCTGATAGAGATGATTGGTAACATTGGAGAGAGGGATTTATTCGAGGTCTAGGCCCATCTGTCAAAAGACATTTTTTGAACCATACAGGAAAATCTGGGTACGAGTCACAGGCTAGCCACATGGTGATGCTGTGGTGTCTCTCCTCTCTGGTTGCCTCCCACCCCATCTCTCACCCTCTAGTCTAAAAAAGAAAAAGAAAAGTGGCCACAGGAGCAGTCTTATAGTCATGTAGGCACCAAGGTCCAGCAATAGTCTGTGTAGTAAAAATAAATAAATAAATAAATAAATAAGAAATGCTATCTTATAAGACTTATTATTATTATTTACTCAGGACTCAATTTCAGGTTCCCCAAATCTATGGCAATTGCTGGGGTGGAGAATCATAGCCAAGTGCCAGGACCCTGAGACTCTTCAGTCACCACTGCCTATGATCTAAATTGATCTGGAGGGATGCACACGTTTTTACAAGCGTGGAGGTATAGGTAAAAATCAGTAGGATTTCTAATAACAAATATCAGGAGGTCTGGGATCAGGAAACAATTTGACACAAACATTTCTCAGTTCTCCACATAACAATTCTGCCTCTTTTAGATCCTTGTCTGCTATCGTGTACCAGGACCTGAGACCTCCCCCATCCCCAGTCTTTTTTTTTTTTTATTTGAGAAAGGAGACATTAACAAAACCATAGGATAGGAGGGGTACAACTCCACACAATTCCCACCACCCGATCTCCGATCTCCCTATCCCATCCCCTCTCCTGATAGCTTTCCCATTCTCTATCCCTCTGGGAGTATGGACCCAGGGTCTTTGTGGGTTGCAGAAGGTGAAATGAGTCTTTTACTTTGGTGTGATACACCAACTCCAGTTCAAGTTCTGCTTAGTGTTTTCCCTTCTGATCTTGCTTTACAACTTCCATAAGTTGACACAAATCTTTACATGTGTTTCTCCACATCTAACTCCATAAAGTTGAAGTTAGTTATTCTGGATTTTGTGTGTGTGTTATGAATTTGAACATTTCTTTCTTGTATCTGCAGGAGAATCAAAGTAAAAATATAGTAAAATAGGTTCTACTATAATTTTACACGTACATTTATAAATCATTGTCATGATTTTTATAATAACACTGTGAAACAATAAGGTAAAAAAGAAAATTAGAACAAGATAAAAAAGTAATAAAAGTAGGTGAGACCAGGGTAACAAAACAAAACTTCTTGTTAGAGAAGAACAATGATTTTTAGGAAATTTAATTCTGAAATCTTAACAATTTTGGTGCAATCATACAATGCACCTAATATGCTCTTTGTGTTCCTCCTAACTGCATTAGACACAGTTATCTTCACTACCACCTGCACATGTATAGACACGAACCATGATTCATTTTTTTATATTTGGGCACAAAAATAGGTAGTATAACAGGAGTGAATGAATTCATCCCCCAAATAATCAGTTACCCTCTGTGTGCTGTGTGTCATGGAGCAATTGAATATTCACACTGCACTGAAGTTTAAAAACTGAAGGGAGTTCAGTTTATCATTCCCCCCACCCCCCACTAAAGCACTGCTCAACTCTGGTGGTGTTGGGAATTGAACCTGTGACTTTGGAGGCCCAGGCATGAAAGTCTTTTTTTTTTCTTTTCTTTTCTTTTTTTTTTTTTTTTTACCATAACCATTATTCTGTCTCCACTACTCCAGCTTAGCTATTCTTAGCCTCTTAATTCTGTAGTCAATAAGTTTGGGCAGCACTCTGTTGTAGACTGTGCTGCCCCTCCTCCAACTCTTATGTGGAATCCTTAATGCCCAATGTGATGGTTTGAGAAAGCAGGACCTTTGAGACCTAATTAAACTGAACTTAGTTATGATGGATTGATGCCCTTAGGAGAAGAGACACTTGAGCACCTCTAACCCCCATGTGAGACATAGAAAGAAGATGGCCATATGCAAGCCAGGGAGAAACTCCTTGACCTTGGACTTCTAGTCTCTGGAACTACAAAGCATTTCTGTTGCTTATATCAACAACCTGAGCAATTTTTATCTTAGCCTGAGCTAAGATATTACCCTCTCCCCCTTTTTTCTCACTCTTCCCAATATTCATGATTTGAATTTACAACAAAAGATTTACAGCTCCAAAGAGTTTAAATTTCTTGCTTATTTGGGGTAGTAGTATCAGGAATTGAACCTAGGGCCTCATGCATGCAAAACACACACTCTACGTAGACTCTGAGTAAATCATCAGCCATTTAAAGTTCTTTAACATGTATTTCTAAATTCGTTTTCTTTGATTCTCCCCTGCCCCTGCCCCACTACTTATAATCTTTTAGAATGCCAGAATTCTGAAGAATTTACTGGATGAATGGTTGTATCTTGACACTTAAATAATTGGGAGCCTAGTGGTAACACACTGAGTTATGTGCAGAACACAAGGGCCTGTGCAAGGAGCACCCCCCCAGCTTCCCACCTATAGGAGGGTGTCGCTTCACAGGCAGTGGAGCAGATCTGCAGGTGTCTGTCCCCCTCTCTCTGTCTTCCCCTCCTCTTTCAATTTCTCTCTGCCCTATCCAATAATAATGACAACAATGGGGGGAAAAAAGGGCACCAGGATCAGTGGATTCATAGTGCAGGCACGGAGGCCCAGAATAACCCTGGAGGGAAAAATAAATAAAGAAATAAATAAAGCCTTGAACTGAGATCCAGGGCCTGAAGTTTCATGTCCAGCTTGAGAAGAGGTGATGTGTGTGTGAATAGCCTGATCTCACACCTCAAACATAGGCAGTTCATCACTCCTGGACTGACTTTACCATTCAGATAGGCACAGAGAAGGGGTGGGAACAGGCTTCTCTTAGTTCCCTGATGCTCTAGCCCTATCTACTGAACTTTCTCTCATTCTCCAAGAGCCTTTCTTCCTTTTTTTCTTTCTCTCTCTCTTTCTTCCTTTCTTTCTTTCTTTCTTTCTTTCTTTCTTTCTTTCTTTCTTTCTTCCCTCCCCCTCTCTTCTCCTTTCTTCCCTCCTTCCTCTCTCTCTCTCTCTCTTTCTCTCTCTTTCTCTCTCTCTTTCTCTCTCTCTTTCTTTCCTCCAGGGTTATCACTGGGACTCAGTGCCTGTACTATGCGTCCACTACTCCTAGCACCCCCCCTTTGTTGTTGCATAGGACAGAGAGAGATTGAGAGGGGAGAGGAAGACAGAGAGTGGGAGAGACAAACAACTGCAGACCTGCTTCACAGCCTGTGAAGTGACCCACCCCACCCCCCTTTCAGGGGAGGAGCCCAGGGTATCAACCAGGATTCTTGCAAGGTCCTTGTGCTCCATACTATGTGTGTTTAACTCGGTGTGCTACTACCTGGCTCCCTCCAAGAGCATATCTTATGTACTTGAGTTTCTAGTCTCTCTTTCTCAGTGTTTCTCACTGAAAACTGAAAATTTTCTTTATCCATAAAGAAGTTTAGGAAATAATTTACTTGTTACTCATTCACGGAGATGCTCTAATATGCCTGCAGGTATTTTACTTTCTTAAATTTGGTACAAGGAGTAGTATTTATATGTAATCATTTCAATAATAGAAAAATGTAGCAGAGTGTTTTTCATTATCTATTTAAAACTGAAATATCTTGGTTATGACTGCTTTTTTTATATCAATAAACCAGAGGAAAGGGAAATGGAACTTTATTTAGTTATTGAAATTCCTAATTAAGTTCTTAATGGCAGAAACATCTCAGAATGTTCCAAAGTTTTACTTGGCACAGAAGCAAGTCACTCAGCCTCTTTTTCAAATATTAGGTCAAGATATTGGGTTGGACACCTCAGGAAAATAAACTTCCTTATGAAGTTTCAACAGTGGAAAACATGGAGTGGAGACATTGTGGAATTCTGATATATGGGCTTCCGGTGGGAACTAATTTTTGTGAAAAGAAAAGATAGAAAAGAAAAGCTACAAAAAAGCTAATAAGTTACCAAAAAAAGAAAAAGGGTGAAGTAAATTTGTGCTTTTAAAGCAAATTAAAGAGAAGCTTTATGCATGTGTGAAATTCCTAGGTTGCTCCATGTTTTATAAATGCTGAAAGTTAGAGACATCTTTCTGATTTCTGTGTCTCCGTGGGGTACCATAATTTAATCTACTTGGTGGCACCAGACGCTAGTAACCTCAGCCAGCCATTATGGGCAGGGGTTCCAAACATATGGCCTGTGCATTGCATCCCCATCCTCTTCCCTCCATGAATTACTTTTATATTGGATGCCAACCTAGAAAATGCATGAATCTTGATGCATATTGCCAGCTTGCTCTCAGCCAGACGTCCTCTTCCCTTCACCCTGCTCTAGCATTGACCCCCTCTCCTTCCTAGACCTAAACCACATGGTGAGCACCAAGCAAAGCAGAACAGGTGAAGGTGTGAACCAGTGGTATCAGGGAATTGCCCTTTCTGCCTCCCAGAGCACACACTCTGATCTCGCCAGCCATCTCTTTCTCTCTAGTGAGGATTTCTGCTGGGCTGCAGTTAGAGTTGCACAGTGACCTGCAGATCTAAGGGGAAAAACAGATGTCCCAATAAATTTTTGTCAAAATGTAATTACCCTGGGATTAGAAAACCACATGGGGGTGAGGAGCGAAAAGAACAGATGCATTACTCTCAAATATACAGTCATTATTCTGCAGAAGTTTAAATAATCAAGAGGTTTAACATGATGGCAGTTGAGAGTGTCCCTTCCCCTTCATTTCAGTCCCCTCCTTTCCTCTTAGCTCTGGACAGCTTGGAAGCCTCTACTGTTCACTTTGCCACTCTGAGCAAGAGGGAAGCATGCCGCATGAAAGTATCATCCTGAGTGCTTTTTCATAAATAAATCTCAGCAAATATGACAGGCTATCTTTCCCCCAGGAACCTGGCCAAGTCTTTTCTTCCTCTATAGCCGACAAAATATGATAAACTATGAATTTTCCCAGTAACCATAAAATATTTTTATTTTCAAGAGTTGAACTGTTAGGTACAGGTCAAGGTAGTATATCAGACAGGAATTCTTGCAGGGAAAATCCTCTTTCTGTTTTCACATATTATCAAATGTGGGGGTATGCTGAAGATTGTGTGTGTGTGTGTGTGTGTGTGTGTGTGTGTGTGTGCGTGTATGTGTGTGTGTCTGTGTGTGTGAGTGTGTTTTGCCTCTTTAACAGGTTGTTATAACTTTCTTGAGATGTTAATCTCTTGTAGTTTATCCTTCCTGGGCCCAAGTGAAGGAGTTGACTGAATGGGAAACCTAAAGGCCCAAAAGGCCAGAAGTTCTGGGAACTACTGTTGCCTTGGTAAATTGGATCACGTTTGTGTTTCCACTGGGTAGATGGTGGGTGAATATCACTAAATAAGTGTTCTTCAGTCTGCTTTCAAAATAATCATAAGCAACACAGGGTCTAAGCTGCTCCTGCCAACACAGATTATGAAATCCTAGTTACAGTTTTAAGGAATTTGCCTTTAAAACACTTTCCCCCCTGACAACATAAAGGATGATACTCAGAACAGTAACCAATTATCAAAAGTCTATCAATTTCCAGGGTCTGTGCTGAGTGCTCTCTATAAATATTCCCCTATCCTCCCTGGATTGTCTTGTAAAGGGGATGTTAGTCACCCAATTCAGAGATATGACAACTGAGGCTCAAATAAGCAACACAAAGGTAATAAATGATAGAACTCAAATTTGAACTCACATAGAAACGTCTCCAAAATCCTTACCCATTGATCATGTTTTTGGAATCTTCTATTTTTCATACATACAAACCAAATATGTTCTGAAACTGGAAATAATAAACCAATGAGAGCAGCTGAGGTCATTCCAAACTGATTGTGATATACACATCTTCTGCATGAAGGGGCTGAGTATCACAGAGCTATTATGCTTGTTTTGTTTATAGTGGACTTCACAGAAACTATGCTGAGACTTTTTCAATTTTCAACCCATTATTGTTAGTTCAGAGCTAACCACACATACTTACACACAAGAGTTAAAAGGAAGAAAGAAAGAAAGAAAGGAGGAGAGGAAGAAAGAAAGAAAGAAGAAAGAAAGAAAGAAAGAAAGAAAGAAAGAAAGAAAGAAAGAAAGAAAGAGAGAGAGCAAGCAAGCAAGCTTTGGCAAGAAAGCAGTAAAGGGTTGATTCCAGCTGCTTCCGGGGGATATCTGATAGAGGGAAGCAGTCAGGAAACAACCACTGGGAAAGGAATTTTGAGGAATGATGGTGTCTTCCTGGTAACCAACCATCTGCCTGAAAGTAGCTTTTTTCCCACTAAGTCCAGAGATGTTTGTAAAACTCCGTATTCAACAGTAGAATAGAAAAAAAGAGGCTTTTTTTTTCTTCCCCTCACAGATGACTAATGGAACACTTGCACCTTAGGAAAAGTGCTATGTTTGGGAGATCCACAATGATGTGAATTTATAAACAAAGCAAATATTATATGACTCCGTAGGTAGTCGTACTTAAAGAGGCTGTGAACTCCATGAAATCCTTATTTCATGAAAGAATGAGTCTGTATGAAACATATAGACGAGGTTATTTGAAGAGCTGTTGTGGACCTATTAAGATGAAAAGAAAAAAAAAAAAAAACAGAGCCTCTATGACAGTACCAGAACAAAGACCTATCTTCTCTACTTGACCAAATCAGAGTCAATGATTTCTGAGCTTTCTTTTTGACTGTGCCTAGATCTTAAACTTTATCCTTAATCCAGGAGATGGTCCACTTGCTTGGTCAGTTAAAAATTTCCCACCCGTAGTATATTTTTAAAATTCAATTCAGTTAAATTTATTTATTTTAAAGAGAGAAAGAAAGAAGCTACAAGACTGCTGAGCTCTGGTTTATGGTACTGCTGGGGACTGAACCTGGGGGTTCTGTGTGGGCACTAGAATCCAAGGCTCCCGCTGATCACACCCCCACCCCGCTCCTCCCTTTAGATACAACAGAGAAATTGAGAGAAAATGGGGAGATAGAGAGAGGGAGAGAAAGATAGATTCCTACACACCTGCTTCACTGCTTATGAAGCAGACAGGACACCCTGCAGGTGGGAAGCGGGTGCTCAAACCTTGGTCCTAGTGCTTGGTAAAGTGTGCCCTTAACACCTGGTTGAGCGAACATGTTACAATGCGCAAGCACCGGGTGTCATCACACCCTCCCACCTTAGTCCCCACCTGCAGCAGGGAAGCTTCCTGTGTGGTGAAACAGGGCTGCAGGTGTCTGTCTCTCTTCCTCTTTATCTTCCCCTTCGAAGCCTCTTTATCTCTGGCAGTCTCTATCCAATAAATACATAAATATATTAAAAGTAATAATAAATAAACGTGCACTTAACAGGGTGCGCCACTGCCCAGCCCCAAATGAAACAAATTTCTAGTGCATTTAGATTATATTCTAACTTATAAGATAGAGAAAACATCAATTATTTGATTTTAGGGGGATAATATCCCCCCAAAACTGTGTAAGCTGCTCAAGCTTGAAATGTTTCCTTGACACCTGACTTTAATGAAATAAAGATAACAGTTGCAGAAAATAGATTTATAAAAATATAGCTATTAAAACTTATAGGATACCATGTGTAATGTATTATAAATTATCTATGGAAAACTATTAAGCAACTTCTTCAATTTTAGCCAGAGCAATTCTTAGCTCTGGTTTATGGTGATAATGCTGCTGGGTGGGAGTCAGAGCTTTAGGCTGGAGATTCATTTTGCATAATCATTATGCTATCTCTCCAGCCTCACTCTAAGGGCTTCTTTTAGCCTTCTGACATTTAGGACATTGTCTTCCTACAACTCTGTTGATTTCCTATTCTTCAAATGTTAATTTATCTAAACCTTTAGAGCTACTTAATAAACAAGTTTTGGGATTAGTGAAAAATCCAGTGTTTTTTTCCATGAATTCCCACAAATTTGCAAAGTTTTCAGTTCAACTTTTCAGTCTATAGTATTTTGCACGTTGCTCCAGGATAGTGACCAGCTGATCTAGACATCCATGTGAACTAATGCTTAAATGGACGTAAATTTTGTATATACTAAGTTTTATGAATGTTGTTTGCTTTCTGTTTTTCCTATATAATTTGAAGTTCCAGGGGATAAAGTAACAAATTCATTATTCAGACAATTGTTAAAGACAATGAGGAAGATTTTACTCAAGAGGAACTATTGTCATGGAGGGTTTTCAATGGAGGGGAAAAGATTAAGCTCAATATATAACAAGAACACCTGGAGTTGGATAAACAAGAGACAAGGTGAGGTCTGTCAGTAAACAAAAAAGTAAGGCTTTCTTGCAAAAACTCAGTAGTGTTCTCTATAAAACCTGGCTAGAGGGATCAAATTAAAAATAGGGTAGGAACTTGAGTAGTTATTGAGAATAATATAGTAATGTAGGTGGGGGAGTTTAGATATAAATTAGATATAAAGCAGAAAAAATTGTTTAATAGTCAAGTACCTAAAGGCAAAAATATAGTAGATGAGTTTTGAGATCTCCATTTGGAGAAATCTAGTAGGTCTATTTTAGGTATATTATAAGGGGCCCATTACTTTACTAATTTATGCCTGAGCCCAACAGTTAACATGCTGTGGGGCAAAGGTATTGTCTGGGGAGATAGTGTCAGAGTTGGAAATAGAACTGGAAAGCTGGATTAGAGCAGAGAGTAGTTCCCAAACACAGGAAAGGTATAATAAGTATCATTTTATGTTTGTTTTTTTGTTGTTGTTGTTTGGTTTTTTTTTTTTTTTAATTTTTTATTTAAGAAAGGATTAGTGAACAAAAGCATAAGGTAGGAGGGGTACAACTCCACACAATTCCCACCACCCAATCCCCATAACCCACCCCTTCCCATGGTAGCTTTCCCATTCTCTATCCCTCTGGGAGCATGGACCCATGGTCTTTGAGGGTTGCAGAAGGTAGAAGGTATGGCTTCTGTAATTGCTTCCCCGCTGAACATGGGCGTTGACTGGTCGGTCCATACCCCCAGTCTGCCTCTCTCTTTCCCTAGTAGGGTGTGTCTCTGGGGAAGCTGAGCTCCAGGACATATTGGTGGGGTCTTCAATCCAGGGAAGCCTAGCCAGCATCCTGGTGGCATCTGGAACCTGGTGATTGAAAAGAGAGTTAACATATGAAGCCAAACAATTTGTTGAGCAATCATGGATCCCAAGCTTGGAATAGTGGAGAGGAAGTGTTAGGGAGGTACTCACTGCAAACTCTAGTGTACTTCTGCTTTCAGGTATATATTTTGCAGTAGTTTATGGATACGTGTGAACATAAGCTCTCTCTCACAGAAACTGGTGTATATCTAGGTTATGGGACTTTGTTAGAAAGTGAACTACCTGAGATGAAATTAGAGTGTACTATTAAAGGAAAGGTCTCACCCGAGTAATGAAGCTGAAGGGTTGTCATTCCACACGTGAAGTCTCTGGATACAGTCTGAGGTGAAGCATGTTGAGATGGCAATCGTTGCTTTGGTTAGGTTGTGATCGGCGGATGCAATATTATTTGGTTTGGATTGGGAGATGCATACGGGAAAGTGGGCCCTATCCAAGGGTGCCAGGACTGGGGGAAGTAGGGGCTCTATAGTGAAGATGTGAGGTTCCTGCTGTCTTAGGGTTCAAAAAGACAATCAATAGTTAATATTATTATCACATTATTTGTTAATTGGGTTAACTTTGAAAAGTTCCTTTGTTATGGTTTGCTGTACAGTACCCAGTATCTTGTATATAGCTGTGCTATTGGAAGCTTCTAATCTACTTGGTCTAGGCTTTTGAGAGAGTCCGCATATCAAATACGTAGCCTATATATTAAAAAGATTCAGTTTGTTTTGAGAAACTTTGAGACATACAATTGATTTCCCCCTCTCATATTAATTAACTACTGATTTATATGTCTACATTTTACTAGGAGTGTACATAAACACCATTCCCACCACCAAAGGACTGTGACCCATCCCTCCCGCCCACTCCCACCCCCCACTGGCCCAGGAAACTACATGTCTACCCCTCACCACTGGGTTTTTACTTTGGTGCCCTACTTATAATTTGATCAGGTCCTGCTTTTAGTTTCCCTTTCAGACCTTCTAAGTCAGCTTCTGTTGATGAGTGGGATGATCCCATACTCATCTTTATCTTTCTGACTTAGTTCACTTAACATAATTCCTTCTAGCTCTGTCCAAGATGGGTCAGAGAAGGTGGGTTCATTGTTCTTGATAGCTGCATAGTATTCCATTGTGTATATATACCACAGCTTTCTCAGCCACTCATCTGTTGTTGGGCACCTGGGTTGCTTCCAGGTTTTAGCTATTATGAATTGTGCTGCTATGAACATAGGAGTACACACCTCTTTTTGGGTGGGTGTTATGGAGTCCTTGGGGTATAACCCCAGGAGAGGAATTATTGGGTCATATGGAAGGTCCATGTCTAGCCTTCTGAGAGTTTTCCAGACTGCTCTCCACAGAGGCTGGACCAATTTACATTCCCACCAGCAATGTAAAAGGGTTCCTCTGTCCCCACATCCTCTCCAGCATTTGTTGCTGCTGTCCTTTTTGATGTATGCCATTCTTACAGGAGTGAGGTGGTATCTTAGTGTTGTCTTAATTTGCATTTCTCTGACAATCAGTGACCTAGAGCAGTTTTTCATATGTTTGTTAGCCTTTGGCCCACATGCTGGTGGGCCAAAGGTATTGTCTGGGGAGATAGTGTCAGAGTTGGAAATAGAACTGGAAAGCTGGATTATAGCAGAGAGTAGTTCCCAAACACAGGAAATGTATAATAAGTATCATTTTATGTTCGTTTTTTTGTTGTTGTTGTTTGGTTTTTTTTTTTTTTTTAATTAGGTCTTTCTACTTGCATGCTATTTCGGGTCACTGCAAACTATTGTGTACTTTTGCTGTAAGGTGCATAATTTCCCCTAACTTATGGGTATATGTGCACATGTCTTCTGTCTCATCTAGACCTAGGTTTTGTGGCTTTGTTAGGAGGTGCAATACCTGATATGGAATTGAAGAGTCCCATGAGCTAGGAACCGTCTCACCAGAGTGCTGGAGGTGATGGGTTGGCATTCCATGCCTGGTATCCCTAGACACAATCCGAAGTGCAACATGTTGAGGTGGTACTGGTTGCACTGATTTGGTTGAGCTCAGCAGATGCAATATCAAATGGTATGGATCTAGCGAAGTGTGCAGGAAGATAAGCCATGCCCCAGAGTTTCCAGCACTGGGAGAAACATGGGTTTTATAGAGAATGGGCGAAGGTTCCTGCTATCTTGGAGTTTAAGTTGGCAATAGATAATTATTATTGTAATCAAGTTACTAGGGAATTTGGTTTACTTTAAAAATCCAATGGTTAGGATTTGCTGTATCATACAAGACCTTACCATGATTTATGCCATTTAATGCTACCTACATATAGCTGTACATGCCTGAGGTTCTGAGCTCTCTCAGATACAATCCTCTATAAGTCAAACCTGTGCAGTACTCTGGTTATCAATCAGTAAATTAATTAGTTAAAAAGAGAGCACTAATTTGAATGCTTCTTTGTAAAATCATGGCCACAAAGCACAATTCCCTGATACTAAAACATAAATTATCTATGAATTTTAATTTACTGGAATTTGGTTTGGGGGTCTTCTATGCATATGCACTATGTGTATATGTACATATATAAATATACATGATGAAAAAAAGCAAGACATGATTTCCCAGTGAGTTCTCTGTCTTTAGAGACCCTTTATTAAAGGTTTTATACTTTTATACTTTGGGACTCCTGTTGCCTAAATTAAAGACCTGATATAAAAATTTTAAAAACTGAACTCCTTGGCTCATAATGTAGTGGTATCGCTATCTCTTAATATGACTACAAATGGAAATGAGATTTAAATGGCCACTATCAGGCTCTCTCTAGCAACTTTCTTCTTCTTCTTTTTTTTTAAGTAATGTTCACTTTTTCTACCACTGAACCACCCATGTGACAATGTTCACTTTCTCTTTAGGTATCTGGTTGTGGGGCAGATTAAAGGACATGGTCAAAATGAGGTGATAACTTCATACATATGCTGCTTTAAATACATTTTTTCCTCTTAATTATTGTGACACTTTCTGTGCCTTTCACCATTTCTCAAATGTGTGTTAATCTTGGAAGTATTAGTAAAACCTCCCATGCTTGATGTTATAGGAGCTACAGATGCTTCCTCTGTGTGTGTAATAATTCTAGGTTTAATAAAATATACAAGTAGAAAAAGTCTCAGGGAGTAGGGGTAGAAGGAATAATAGTTATACGAAGACACTCTTATGTCTGAGGTTCTGAAGCCCTTGGTTCAATCCAGCATACCACCGAAAGTCAGAGCTAATCAGTGCTCTAGTTAGAACAAGAAGAAAAAAGAAAAAAAAAAGAAAGAAAGAAAGAAAGAAAAGAAAAAAGAAAAAGACACAAAGAAGTGGAAAGATATTCCATGTTCATGGATTACACGAATTAACATCATCAAAATGAATACTCTATTCAGAGCCATATACAAATTTAATGTAGTCCCTATCAAGGTCCTTCATTTTTTTTTTAAGAGAATAGAATAAAGCTACAAAAGTTTACCAAGAAAAAGAAAATATCCAGAATCACCAAAACAATCTTGAGAAAAAAAGAACAGAGTTGGAAACATCATACTCCCAGATCTCAAACTATATTACAGGATCACACAAAAATAGACACACTGGCTATTGGAATAGAATTGAAGAATTGAGAGCTCAGAAGTAAGCACTACACCTATGGAAATGTAATTTTTGAGGGGCTGGGGTCCAAACTATTAATAGGAGAATCTATAGAAGAGTCTATTCAACAAATGGTGTTGGGGAAATTGGGTTGAAACATGCAGAAGAATGAAACTGAACCACTATATTTTACCAAACACAAAAGTGAACTCCAAATGAATCAGGGATTTGGTGTTTAGAGGAGAAACTATCAAATATTTAGAGGAAAATATTGGCTTCATTCTTTTCCATCTAAATTTTATAGACATCTTCACAACCAACTGCAAGGAAGACTAAAACAAAAATAAACCAATGGGACTACATCAAATTGAAGGGCTTTCTCATAGTAAAGTAAACCATCATTCAAACAAAGAGATTCCTTAAAGAATGGGAGAAGATCTTTACAGGCCATACATCAGACAAAAGGTGAATAACCAAAATATATGATGAGTTCACCAAATTCAGAAACAAAAAACCAAATGACCCTATCCAAAAATGAGGAGAGGATAGGATCAGGAAACTTACCAGAGAAGAGATCCAAAAGGCCAATAGAAAATATTCCAAGTCATTGATAGTCAGAAAAATTCAAATAAAGATAACAATAAGATACAACCTCACTGCTATGAGTGTCAAAGAGGATAATAACAAAAATGCTGGAGAGGTTGTGGGGACTAAGGAACCTCTAGTCCTCCTCAGTTTCCTTCTCTGGAAAAGAAGACTCAAGTAGATTATCTCTATAGACCCTAGCATGCACATATATTTGCAACACTCAGAGTCCCTAATAGTAACATCTGGAATTAATTCATGAAGGTACGTGTAATCATACTATTTGCCCCCACTCTTCTTAGCTTCAAACTACTATAACTTTTCATAGTCACAGAATATCCCTTCTCAGATGATACCATAAATTCAGAAGATTACACTGGGCTTCTCTATAACTCTTCTCTAATGGGCTAAAGGAAATAACTCCAGTTGAATTGGCAGGCTCACAAACAACCAATCTGTGAAATCAGTGAACTTCACACAGGCTATTTTACTTAAAAAACATATTAAAGGGCCTTCAGTCTATTTTTCCCCTTGGCATAATTTCACTTGTTTATACAGTAAAGAGACTTGCTTCCTCTTTCAGTCTATATGGAGAAGAAAACTTTAAATGAGAGAAAATGAATGCCTCTAAGCTAATTGCTTAAAAATTTATCCTATATTTCACATAGGTGCAAAATTATACTTTAGTTATCTTTCACCTCCTTGATTCATGAAACATAATCATGCTCAGATGTGGAGTATAGAGAAATAAAGAAGAGGAGGTGGAGGAGGAGAATGAAAAAGTAGCCAGAGGAGCAACCTCTACACCAACTATCTCTGGGACTTTGTGAAAACTTGGGTGGTTATTGAGTGGGATGGTGGTGGTACGGGGTACAGAACTTTTGGTGGTAGGTACAGAGTGAAACTATAACCCTTTAACCTGATAGTCTTGTAAACTTTTATTATATCACTAATAAAATATTAAAAAAAATTTAATCCTGTAATGTGACAGATATTTTGACTTCAATTGTGACAAATTTAAAGATGAAATTTTGGGGAATACTTTTTGTTAAGTGTATTCATTTGCTGGACCTTGTCACAAAATTTCCAGAATGACATGGACTTTTCGCACGGGTCTGTGATAGAGTATGTAGCATATTTATAATGGACACATGGACACAAGAAAAGGGCAAGGACATAAAATAAACAAGGAGTATAAAATTAACATATGGGGTGTTGGGTGGTAGTGAACCTGGCTGAGTGCACACATTATAGTGTGCAAGAACTCAGCATCAAGTCCCCAGACCCCACCTGCAGGGGGAAGTTTCATAAGCAGTGAAGTATTGCTGCAGTACTATCTCTCTCTCTGTCTCTCTCTCCCTCTCTCTCTCTCTCTTTCTGTCTCTCTCTCTCTCTCTCTCTCTCTCTCTATATATATATATATATATATATATATAACCCTATCTCTATCTCCCCTATCCCTCTCAGTTTCTGTCTCTATCCAAAATAAATAGAATATCAAAAAAGTTTTAAAAGTTAGCACATGATAGACACTTAACTGTATTAAATAAAATATCTGATACTTCAAATTCGTGTACATAGTAACTAAACTGCCTTAAAAATAAATGATTGATGAAAGTTAAATAATAAATAAGGGTTCTGAGTGGGAACCATGCAGTGGAAACCTGGTTAAATACATACTTACAGTGCACAAGGTCCTGGGTTCAAGCCTCTGCTCCCCACCTGGGATTTTGTGCATGAGAAAATGTGAGCTCTACTGGATGAAATAACATCTGGAACCCTTGCACAACATAAAACTCCTGTGAAGATTCAGTGATATTGATCAGAATTTTTAGTTCCCTCTCAGAACTTGAAATCTAAAATCAAAACTGAAAAGTATGAGAATATCCATGAATCAAGAACTTCACCCCTCTCATTCCCCTCACCATGCCCCCACCCCAAAATATACAAGTGCTGAGGAATCAAGCAGAACTGTGAATGGACTCCAGATGATGTGGATATAAAAATTTGCATTCAGTTCTGATTAGGTAGAGAAATCATTAGTGAAAATACCTAGGCATTTTTTTTTTTTTTTTTTTTTTTTAGGATACCTAAAGATCTGTTCTCCAGTAGTAAGATCGAAGCAGAGACAAGTTAGGTCTAATAAACTAAACTAAACTAAACTAAACTAAACTAAACTAAACTAAACTAAACTAAACTAAACTAAACACCCTGAAATTAGTCTTGAGACACCTCAATGGATAGAATAATGGGGATATGTGAAAGATGTGCCCAGACTCTCCCCATTTTTTTTAACATGTGAAGTTTGACAATCCTCTCTACAGCACCTTTCTTTTCTCTCTCAGTGACCCCAAGTCTACAGACAGAGACCAAGGATTTATAACTATTTTTCCTTATCTATTCCTATGTTTTGTTTCCTAAATCCCACATGTGAGTGAGATGATTTGAGATTGGTCTTTCTCCTTCTGACTTGCTTCACTTAGCACAATTTCCTCTAGCTCCACCCATGTTGTTTCAGAGGGCAAGATTTCATCTTTTCTTAAAATTGAGTGCTGTGGGAGTCAGGCGGTAGTGCAGCAGATTAAGGGCACATAGAGCAAAGTGCAAGGACCTGCATAAGGACCCCGGTTAGAGCCCCAGGCTCCCCACCTGTAGGGGAGTCCCTTCACAGGTGGTGAAGCAGGTCTACAGGTGTCTGTCTTTCTCTCCCCCTCTCTGTCTTCCCCTCTTCTCTCCATTTTTCTCTGTCCTGTCCAACAACAATGATGACATCAGTAACTACAACAATAAAACAACAAAGGCAACAAAAGGGAATAAATTAATATTAACAAAAAATCTAAAAAAATTGAGTACTGTATAACTACTTTTGTAGTGCTCAACAATTTTCATAGTCACTTATATGCAACTGGACACTTGATTTGTTTCTATACCTTGGCTTAAGTGCAAATATTTACATAAATATTTGCTGGTCTGTTTCAACAAAAATAATTATGTCATACTTGTCATTTCTGAAACCTGATTTTAATTGTTTTGGAATAATGACAGGTCTTGCAGATTACTTAAAAAAGCAGTAGCTAAAAACTTAACCTTATTCTTTTTAATTGTTGCATATTATTCCTTAACACACAATTATGAATATTTTTATGTATACTTGCACTGATTGGTGCTTACATTGTTTTAATTTCTGTATAATTATTTGATAGTGCCTTTGTAGGAGACTTTACTAAGAATGCAGTTGGTCAAGGTAATAGTAATTGCATATAATCAGATAAATATTGCCAAAGACAAGAGTTTACATTTTCCAAATTGTACTCCTACCAACAAAACATTAAATACCTTTGTTCCTCATATCCTTATTAACACTACATATTACACATATTTAAATCTTGGCTAATCTGTTGGATGAGAAAGCAATTCATTTATTAATAGTAAAATGGGATATGTTTTTAAATATGCTCTTTGCATTTTTTCTATGGACTATTTATTTATAAACTTCTTTCATTTTATATCAGATTTTTTTGTCCGCTTCTGAATTGTTTGTGACATTTCTTTATACTCTCTGGATCTTTATGCTTTATCCTTTATATATGTTATAAGTATTTTAATCCATTATCTATATTTTAATTTATTAATGATACTATTTATCATGAAAATTTTAATATTTTGTTGCTTTATTTCTTTTCTTTATGATGTCTATAAAATGATTCCAACATTCTTTTGTAACACTGTTACTGTTTTATTTCTTACAAATAAATTAATTTTGTTTTAGTCATCTGGAATTTGTTTGGGGACATAATATGAGTTAGGAGCATAACTTAATTCCCGCCCAAATAGATGACTACTAAATAGCAAATTATTTCAATGTGATTTTATTTAATATATTTTATTTAAGATATTTTATTTATTTGATTTTACTTAAGATATTTTCATTATTCTGTAATATAGCATTTTATATATTAACTATCAAATTTCCATTTATACATGGGCTTATCTCTTGAAACTATTCTATGTAGTTAATTGTGTAATCTTGCATTATAGTGTATTTTAATTAATTATGTATCATTTCATCTCAATACTTAATTTTTTCCTTTATCAATTAAATTTCATCCTTATTTAGAAGTATTTTATTTATGTAATTTTTACAACCAGGGTTAAGGTTAGTGTTCAGTGCATGTGTGACTAGTGTTGGCCACTTTTTCCTTTTATTATCTCTAGATAGAGGGTGAGAGACAGAGGGATGGGGGAGGAACATAGAGAGAGACGACACAGCACCACTCCACAGCTTGTGAAACTGCCCTCCCTCCTCCACTTTCCCCTGGGGCACTCCTTTGTAGTGGCTTGGGGCTCAAACTGAGTTTTCATGCATGGTAAATTGTGCACTTTATCAAGTGTGTCAATTGTTAGTCTCCTACTTAGGTATATTTAAAAAGCTCCTTTAGGGATGGCCAAGTATTACTTGGCTAGTGAGCTGCTTTGTGGTGTACGAGACTTTAGTTTCTTTTTTTATTATTATTTACAAAAAGGAAACATTGACAAAACCATAGGATAAGAGGGGTACAACTTCACACAATTCCTACCACCAGAACTCCATATCCCATCTCCTCCCCTGATAGCTTTCCTATTCTTTATTCCTCTGAGAGTATGGGCCCAAGGTCATTGTGGGATGCAGAAGGTTGAAGGTCTGGCTTCTGTAATTGCTTCCCCACTGAACATGGGTATTGACAGGTTGATTCATACTCCCAGCCTGCCTCTCTCTTTCCCTAGTAGGGTGGAGCTCTGGGAAATCAGAACTCCAGGACACATTGGTGGGGTCGTCTGTCCAGGGAATCATGCTAGCATCTGTTAACCTGGTGGCTGAAAAGAGAGTTAACATACAAAGCCAGACAAATTGTTGAACAATCATGGAGCTAAAGGCTAGAATAGTGCAGATGAAGTCTTGGGGTTCCTCCATTTTGTAGATAGCTAGTAGGCATATTTTAGTTATATTACAAAGGGCCTGTGGCTATACTAGTTTTTTGTTTTTGATTTTTTTCCCTGAGTCTGAAATCTGATATGCAGGTGGATCCAAGTTATTGTCTGTGGAAATGATATCATGGCTGGAAAAGGAACAGAAATCTGGATCAGGGAAGAGAGTAGCTCCCTAATATGGGTAAGGGGTATAAATATTGTTGACTGTAAACCCCATCAATTTGATTTCGTCTGCGGCCCATATTCAGTTTAGGAGCCTATGTGACCACCATATAGAACTGAGCTCATATTCTATGGTCATCAGTAGGAACATTTCAAGCTACCCCAATATCAGGACCCATCTTCCTCAGGTGTAGCATAGAATATGTTGTCCATCCTCCCTTTGGAGGATGGGATATTCTTTACCATTGTTGATCCAAGTTGAGGGCAAGGTCCTATGGGGGGTATCCAAAAAGGGGCCTATTTTGTTGTTCCTGATATAGATGACCGGTAACAATGGAGAAAGAGATTTATTTGAGGTCTAGGCCCATCATGTCTGTTTGGGAATCTTATGACTCCCCGATTAGGGCCCCAGCTGATGGGGTGGCCTGATAGTGACTAAAAAGTCATCATTATACTATGCCAGTCTCTTGCCCTTATTCAGCTTTTGCAATCCTTGCTTTGCTAAGGTTAGCTTTGGAGTGAGTGAGAGAACTGTAATAGGAAGTAGGTGAGGAGGGTATCTAAGTCTAAGTGGACATTATTTCATTAGGAACTTTATACTGACTCATTGCAGAATATTGTGTACTTTTGCTTTCAGGTATACATTTTGCCCTAATTTATGGATACATGTGAACATATGCTCTATCTTATGGTACCTGGTCTATATCTAGGTTTTAGGACTCCTAAGCTAACCTTAGCAAAGCAAGGACTGCAAAAATTGAATAAGGGCAAGAGACTTTAACAATGACTCCTTAGTCACTCTCAGGCTACCCCATCAGCTGGGGTCCTAATTGGGGAGTCCTGAGATTCCCAAACAGACTTGATGGACCTAGAACTTGAATAAATCCCTCTGTTGTTACCAGTCATCTCTATCAGGAACAACAAAATAGACCCCTTTGTGGGCTCCCATAGGACTTTGCCCTCAACTTGGATCAACAACAGTAGAGAATGTTCCATCCTCCTACACCTGAGGAAGATGCGTCCTGATACTGAAGCAGCTTGGCATGTTCCTACTCATGACCACAGAATGTGAGCTCAGTTCTACATGGAGGCAGTGGTCACATAGGCTCCTAAGCTGAATATGGGCCCCAGACCAAATCAAATTGATGGGGTGTACAATCAACAATATTTATACCCCTTTCCCATATTAGGGAGCTATTCTCTTCCCTGATACAGCTTTCTGTTTCTTTTCCAGCCATGACATCACCTCCCAGATAATAATTAGGATACACCTGCATATCAGACTTCAGGTTCAGGCAAAAACAAAACAAAACACTACGATATAGCCACAGGCCCATTGAAATATAACTAAAATATGCCTACTAGCTATCTACAAAATTTAGGACCCCAACACTTCATCTGCAGTATTCCAGCCTTTAGGTCCATGACTGGTCAACAATTTGTTTGGCTTTGTATGTTAACTCTCTTTTCAGCCACCATGTTACAGATGCTAGCATGATGCCAATTAGACTTTCCTGGAGACAACCCCACCAATGTGCCTTGGAGCTCCGCTTCCCCAGAGCCCTGTCCCACTAGGGAAAGAGAGAAACAAGCTGGGAGTATGGATCAACCTGTCAACGCCCATGTTCAGTGGGGAAGCAATTACAGAAGCCAGACCTTCCACCTTCTGCATCCCACAGTGATCTTGGGTCCATACACCCAGAGGGTTAAAAAATAGAAAAACTATAAGGGGAGGGGATGGGATACGGAGGTCTGGTGGTGGGAACTGTGTGAAGTTGTACACCTCTTATCCTATGGTTTTGTCAATGTTTCCTTTTTATAAATTTAAAAAAAAAGTCAGAAAAAGAAAAAAAAAAGTGCATCACTTGAAATGGAGTTAAGGAGTCCTATGAGCAATGTGTGGAAATGTACCCCTCTTATTCTATGATCTTGTCAATTTTTCCATTTTATAAATAAAAAAAGGGATAAAACAGTATTTGTTTTATCCCTTTTTAAAATATGATAAAACTGAAAAAAAAAAGGACAGAAAATAGGGTGGGATAGATAGCATATATGTTATGCAAAGAGACTCTCAAGCCTGAGGCTCTGAACTCCCAGATACAGTCCCCCCAACCACTTTAAACCAGAGCTCGACAGACAGAAAATGAACACCTCTCCCCCCAAAATAAAGGAAAGATGAGGCTCACAGTTTTTACCGGTTAATTATTCATCTCCATATTCTCATTCCAAGGTGGCAATCTCTGCTCACTGCTTTGAGATAATAAGCAGCTGGAATTGAGTACTCTGGGGGACTCTATTTTAGTAAGCAATATTTTATTTTCATTCTTGAGTATGTATACTTGAATTTTTACACTAGGTGCTGCAATGAAAACATACAGTACTTGCCAAACATAAAGTAACATGAAAGTTTGCAGTTAAAAATTCCAACTATTTATATAATAAATTTGATTTTTAATTGTTTAGCCAAATTATTATAGTTCCTAATAGTTTGCAAAATAGGGGATGGAAAGGATTATAGGATGGGAGTAATCAATAGATAAATGTTGAGTAAAGAGGACTACCTAACCATTTTCATAATTCTGTTAAGAAACTGATGGGGGCCAGGTGGTGGCACACCTGATTAAGTGCACACATTACATTACAGTGCACAAGAACACTGGTTCAAGCTTCTGGTCTCCACCTATGGGGGGAAAGCTTCATGAGTGGTGAAGCAGGGCTGTAGGTATCTCTCTGTCTCTACCACTCTTTGTCACACCCGCCCTTCTCAATTTCTCTCTGTCTCTATCCAATAATAAATTAATAAAAATGTTTTTAAAAGAAAAAATGAGAGCAAGAAGTATAGATATGTGTCACCACTATTATTTTCTATCCCTGTTGTAATCTTTTTAAAAAAAATTATTTATTCCCTTTTGTTTCCCTTCTTGTTTTATTCTTGTAGTTATTGTTGTTGATGATGATGTTGTCGTTGTTGGATAGTTCAGAGAGAAATGGAGAGAGATGGGGAAGAGAGGGGGAGGGAAAGATAGACACCTGCAGACCAGCGTCACCCCTTATGAAGCGACTCCCCTGCAGGTGGGGAGCCAGGGGCTCAAATTATGATCCTTATGTCAGTCCTTGCACTTTTTGCCACCTGCGCTTAACCCACTGCGCTACTGGCGAACTCCCTATAATCCTTTTTTTTTTTTTTTTTTTACTTTTTGTGGCTCTGGGACCTTGTACACGCACCATTTCACCATTCCAGGTTGCATTTCTTCCTTCTTTATATATTCATTTATTTGTTATTTTTCTTTCTATAGGGGATTAATGGTTAACAGTAGATGGTAAAAATACAGTAGTTGGTACATGTGTAACATTTCTCACTTTTCCACATAAAAATCTAACCTACCCCCCAGGTCTTCTTGTGCCATCATGTTCCCCAGGATACATTTCTGTTGGAATCTTTCTGCTTTGTCTTCTAGGGTAAGTTGAAGCAGTAGAATTAAGCTTAAACAAAAGAAGATGGGGACAGTCTTTGGTTTGAAGCTTGGGACAAGAGCAGTAATGTTTGCTAGGAAGTGATAATACTCAAGAAACAATATTAGGCGCACAGTATTGCTCTAAAGGTACCTGAAGTCCCTCCATGAGAAAATTACAAAAGGAAAATTCAGCTCTTATTCTAAACCTTGGAAAGGACTAGAAAAGTAAACTGGCCATCAAAGGGCCTGATATTCTAAGCAAAACTGAGGTACCCACAAAAAGAAGAGAGAATACTAGCACACAACTTAATTGAAATCTTGATTTCATAAATTAGTCAGTGGCCATGAACAAGATACAACCGTGGCCCACACACACATGCCAGTCTACAAATACTTTGTTACCTAACTGCAGAAAGTACAAAACGTGAAGGTGTGTATAAACTATTTATTCATGATGATCACTCAATGGGTGTTGAGTAGATTATTGACGAGCTTGGCTGTTGAATGTGCATAACGAATTCCATTCGGTATAATATATAATAATATTCAATATTTTAGTTAGTTAATGGAACCCTGAAAGTTTGCTACAACTTGTGAAAATTATAGTATATTTATTTTATAATTGATTACTTTGTAGCAACCATCATTTTAATCTAGCTTGTTAAAACTGATGGCTAAGTTTTATTAGTTAATTCAAATTAGTAAAATTACATACTTTAATCATTATTTTATCATACTTTAATCAATATTTAATTATTATCATTTAAAAATTATTACATTATTTAATCATTACTAATTGTTAAAACATTCTTCACCAGAAATTTTGAAGAGAATTGCCAAGAAAAACTTTTTTTTCAGGAGTCAGGTGGTAGTGCAGTGTGTTAAACGCAATTGGTGCAAAGCACAAGGAACTGGGAGTAAGGATCCCAGTTCAAGCCCCGGATTCCCACCTGCAGGGGAGTTGCTTCACAAGCGGTGAAGCAGATCTGCTGGTGTCTGTCTTTCTCTCCCCTGTCTCCGTCTTCCCCTCCTCTCTCCATTTCTCTCTGTCCTATCTAATAACAACGACATCAATAACAAAAAAATAATTATTAAAACAACAATAAAAAAGAAAAATTATTTTTTCTGAAATTAGTAGTAATAATAAGTAAATGATCACAATGTAGATAATACCAAGAAAATGAAGATTTAAAGATTTAGTACTAATTTTACTCTAAAGAATTGAGCAAGTGCTAAGATCATAGTTTCTTTTTTAAAGACTTATTTTTTGAGAGACTTTAAGAAGCTTTCACATACAAACATTAAAAAGATTAAAAACCAGCAAGTGTATTTAAATGGCTAAAGATATACTCTCTATAGTAATAAAAAATTATCTGTAAGACTAAAAGTAGTCCAGACATTTTAGTGGTAAGTGATGAGAAGATGGAATGGAATTAGAGAATCCTATGAAAGGAAAGGTCTCACCCAAGTAATGAGGCTGAAGGGTTGACATTCCATGCCTGACCTCTCTGGACACAGTCTGAAGTGAAGCATGCTGAGATGGTCCTCATTGTGTTGATTAGGTTGGGATCAGCAGATGCAATATCATTTGGTATGACTTGAGAGTAGCAGGGAAGTGAACCCCACCCCAGAGGTTCCAGGATTGGGAGAAACATAGGCTCTATAGAGGAAGCGGGAGATTCCTGTTATCTTAGAGTTTAGAAAGACAATAGATAGTTATTGCAATAATCACATTGTTTGGCAATTGGGTTAACTTTGAAAAATCCCTTTGTTAGGATTTGCTGTATCATACATACCATCAAGTGGTGCACTTTTTAACAAAACCTCAAAACCTAGATATAGACTAGGCCCATGAGATAGAGCATATGTACGTGCATCCTTAAATTAGGGAAAAATATATTCCTTAAAGAAAAGTGCACAATAGTCTGCAGTGAGTCAATAAATGAAGCCAGCAAGCAGAAAGAACTAAAAAGACACCTTAAAGTACCTAGTGAAATAATCTACATAGACCTAGATATCCTCCTCACCTATCTCCTATTACACATCCCCCAATCACTCCAAAGCTAACCTTGTCAGACAAAATAAGGACTACAAAAGTTGAATAAGGGCAAGAGACTGGCACACTTTAACAATGATTCTTTACTTACTACCAGGTCACTCCATCACCTGTTGTCCTATTCAGAGAGCCCTGGGGTTCCCACACAGAAATTATGGACCTAGATCTCTAACAGATCCCTCTCACCACTGTCACTCGTCATCTCCATCAGGAATAACATAGTGAACCCCTTTGTGCACCCCCATAGGACCTTGCCCTCATGTGCAACAATAATGGTAAGGTATGTTCCTTTCTCCGAAGAGAGGTTGGACAACATACTCTACCTACTACCTGAGGGAGAGGGGTCCTGAAATTAGTGCCGCCTGGAATGCTGAGGTGGTACCCCTTGTGTTGATTAGGTTGGGATCGGCGGATGCATTATCATTTGGTATGAATTGAGTGAAGCTTGCAGGAAAGTGAGCCCTTGTGTACTTGAGCATTGTATGTTCTACTCTATAGGGTGCACCCAGATCCCTTCAAACTGCATTTTTTTTTGGCCACTAGAGTTATCATTGGGACTCTGGGCCAGCACTACAAATCCACCACTCCCAGTGGCCATTTTTCCTATTTATTTATTTATTTATTTATTTATTTATTTATTTATCTACTTTATTGGATAGGATACAGCGAAATTGAGAGGGGCAGGGAGATAGAGAAGGAGCAAGAAAGAGACACTTGCAGACCTGTTTTACCACACGTGAAACATCCCCCCTGCAGGTGGAGTGGGCATTGATCTTGGATCCTTGAGCATTGTAATATGTGCTCTTAACTGTGTGTGCCCACCCCTGGCCTCCTGGGTTTCTTTCAGATTGTTGAAAATTTTCCCATGTCAGTAAATATGATCCTGCCTCATAATGGTCAGTCTTCCATTGTGTGAATCATTGCGATTTATATAGTCATGCTTTCATTACTGAACATTTACATTGTTTCTAATTTTTCACTACTTTAAATATGTGTTAACAAAAATATTTCACACTATTTTATCTTGAACATTTGGTGCCAAATAATTATATAGTAGATCTGCGTGTAATGTAGATGCTATGAAGCTCTGAAGAACCCTGAGTCATAAGGTCAGTTGATGCCATTCATCATACTGTATAACTCTGACTTTCATTTTTTAAAGTGGGGGAGGTAAATGTTCAAGACAATGACAGTCCTGTATCTGGAACTTTATGTGAACTAGAAGTCCACATAATGCTGTTCTCCATCTCTAACTCTCTGTCCTACATTTCTTATTGTGTCTAATATCATCCAGCCTTAATTTATTATTTTTGTAATTTTCCCACCAGTTATTGCTGGGGCTCAGAGTCAGCACTATTCCACTTTTCCCTGTTCCTTTTTTTTTTTTTTGGACAGTGGGTGAGAGAGAGAGCGATATACAAAGAAAGAAAGAGACAGAGAAGAAAGTCACTTGCAGAACTGCTTCACCACTCACACATACACACACACACTGGTGGGAGTCTGGGACTTGAACCCGGATTCTCAGTTCTTGTAATGTGTGTGCTCTATTGGGAGTGCCTCCACCCGCTCCTAGCCTTAATCTTTATATTATTTTTTTCTTCTTGCAAATTAAGAGAAAAATTCAAAGCAGGAGCTTGTTATACTCAGGACACTAGCAAACAAATAACTGGGTGCTCACCTAAACTGAGTAATGAGACACTGCACTGTTATTTAATGAGTGCTTTATCTATAATAGATGTTACAATATTTTGTTATTTGACTCACGTCATTATGCCTCTGCAAAACTGATGTTCTAGGTGAGAATGCTGAGTTCTAGAGAAACTCTCTACCTTAACCACGATCAAATTTAGTGACTGACAGCCAGGTTGAACTTACCATACTTCCTTGCAGCCTCAGCCCTCAGGGACTCCACTTTGTGGTGACTAACCAGCAATCATTTGCACATGCATTTCTGTCCTTGGCCTATTTACTCCTTTCTAGTTTTGAGAGGAAGTTCTTCATGAAAAGAAGATGTTTATTCTTAAGCAGATCTTAAAGCCACATGATTATATTGAAAATGTGTTATGCGTGAACAAAGTAAGTGTTAACAAAAACTGCATGCTGTATCAAATGAAGCATCCCTGGGAGTGGACTTTTTCAAGAATTATAAACACAGTTTTCAAAATTAGTCAAACATATGTGGTCACCAAATATTCAATGATGAAGATTTAAGAAAAGCAGCGGTGACTGAGGAAATGGCTCAATGGCTAGAGCACAGAATTTATGTACCTGGTGCCCCAGGCTTACCCTAGGGAGCCACATATAAGAAAGCAGTGGTCTGGTCTGTTTCTATTTTTCCTTCTTTCTACCCTGCCCCCTCTATCTTCTCCTCCACTATTTCCCCCACTATCTCCTCCTCTTCCTCCTCCTCTGCCTTCATACTCATGAAATCAATGAGATAAATCTTTCAAAAGAGAGGGATCAATACTTTTGTCAAAGGAAAAGAACAAGTACCACCTTCTTTGGAGGTTGAAAAGGAACAGGATTGAGGTCAGAATGTAAATGAATTGATAGCCTTAGAACTCTTTAAGGTTCAGTTCATTTTAATGCTGTAGAACACACCTTTAGTAAATGAAGGTATTTGTCAGGCAGCCCCCTGCTACATCCTCCATTGCTGATGCTATGGTCTATTTACATAATCATTGTTTTGTCTGATCTATCTTCTTTCTACCTCAAGACCTGCCCTGCCTGCAGGGTACATTAATCCTGCCAGTTAAAACCCTAGCAACCGTTGCTATGGAAGCTTTCTATCTTCTCGCTCTTTCCTTTTCTCCGCCCCTTTTCCTAGTCATTTCCTTTTCCAACTTGCCACTTCAGGTTCAAGATATATAAAAGTGTGGTCTCTGATCAATAAAGACACGTTGCCTTCCCGCTCGGCCACAAGTTCCTGGTCTCTCTCCTGCGTAGCTGAGTAAGCAGCAGCCCAGGTTGGCTCCTGTCGAGTTCTCTCCAACCCAGAGAACACGTGCCCGGGAAGAAACACCCTCACTCTAGCCCGGCAGATATTTTCATTACAGTGACCACGTCTCAGCAAATGTGAATAAGTGTGGTTTTCAAAAAGTAAAACACTTTGTTCAGATGCCTTTTTGGAAACTTGCTGCCAGGTTTTCAGATTGACTCTCTATTGAAGCCTCTTGGAAAAGCAAAATCTTGGGACACTTTTCCACATTGCTCCTTCCTTACCAGCTTACAGACTCACTTGCTTGAAGTGGATGACAGCATCCAGCTAGAAGAGATGCCTGCCTGCCTTTTCTCCTTCCTCCTTCCCTTCCATTCCTTCTCTTTCTTTCTCCTTCCTCCCTTCCTCCCCTCTCCTCTCTTCCTTTCTCTTTCCTCCCTTCCTCCCCTTCCCTCTCTTCCCCTCTGTTCCCTCTCTTCCCCTCCTCTCTCTTCCCCTCCCCTTCCTTCCTTCCTTATTTCCTTCTTGAGTCATCACAGAGCTGATGTGGATGTATGCATAGTTTCACCTTTCAGAGATACCTTTTCATTTAGAGAGAGACAGATAGAGGGAAAGATACCACAGCACCAGAGCCTTCCTTATGTAAGATAGCACTTCCTATGTGATGCAGGGGCTGGAAGCTGGGTCTTGTGCATGGCAAGGCACACAGCCTACCCAGTGAACTACTGCTACAGCTCAAAAAGGGCTTTTTGAGATACCTAGTAGTCCATTTTTCTGTTTGAAGAACAAAACAAAAACAAGTCTTTTCCCTATTAAGCTCTAGAGATTATAGAGAAATCCTCCCCCAAGAGAGATGAATGTATAAAATTCTAGGTACAGTGGAAAGTGTGCCAAATTCAAGGGTAAAAAAAAAAAAATCTCCTAGTCTTCTCTGTAGTTATATGAACATGGGCAAATGTCTTAACCTGTCTGGACCTCAGGATGTTTATACAGGCATGGAAAAAATATTTGCACCACCTACTACTTAGAATTTCCAATGACAGTGAAATTAAATGATACATTTGAAAGCCATCTGTGAAATGTTGAGTGCTATATAAAATTTGTTATTATTGTTATAGTCAATATGATTAGCCTCATAATGCCTGGTATGACTGGGTACTTGGTTACAGCGTGTTTTGTGTTGTTTTAGCAACATTCTCATGGTAAGAGCTGTAGCTCTGGAGCTCTGTGCATTCAGGTTGGCATGTTATGTGAACCTGTTGAAAAATGAAGGCCGATAGTTGAGAAGAGGAATGTGAGACATTCATGGGTTACTTGCCTCCAGCTTGAATTCACTACTCCCACCATACTCCCTAGGTTCTCTCTGAAGCTGTGACCTTTGTGCGAACACATTAGAAGGAAGCAAAGTGAAAAGGTTCCTCAGACTGAGATTAGCTTTCAGAAAAACTGACAAAGGGGAGATAGCATAATGACTGTGCAAAACAACTGTCATGCTTGAGGTTCTAAGTTTCCAAGTTCAGTCCCCAGCACTACCAGAATCCAGCTGAGCAGTACTCTCTGGTAGAAAAAAAAAAAAAAAGATAAAGATGAAAGAAATCCTAGGGTGTCTGGTGGTAGAGCAGTGGGTTAAGCACACATGGCGTGAAGTGCAAGGACTGACGTAAGTATCCTAGTTCGAGCCCCCAGCTCCCCACCTGCAGGGGAGTCACTTCACAAGTGGTGAAGCAGGTCTGCAGGTGTCTCTATTTCTCTCCCCCTCTCTGTCTTCCCCTCCTCTCTCCATTTCTCTCTGTCCTATCCAACAACGATGACAACAACAACAGCAATAATAACTACAACAATAAAAAACAAGGGCAACAAAAGGGAAAATAAATAGTTAAATATAAAAAGTTAAAAAAAAAAAAAAAAGAAAAAAAATTCGAAGCAGCAAAGATGATAACGCACATTCCCATGGGCCTGCAATTTCCAGAGCACTAGATCACATCAGAAAGCACAGGTGTGTGAGGCAGGGGTTAGAGAGGGTTCTTATCATAGTTGGGCCTGGAGACCCTGTCCTGACAACTCCCCCTCTTTCTCAGTCCAAATCCAGACCTAAAGTAGAAATACAGACTTTTTGGCCCTTTTATTTTATTTTATTTTATTTTATTTTTTTGTCTTTTGGCCTTTTGTTTCCTATAGTCTACCAAAGAGTTAGCCCAGGAACACTCCATTCAGATTTGTTCCCTAAAGCTATTTCTAAAATTCCACAGAGTAAGAATCAACCTGTCTAGGCAGTGGATGAGTTTCTGGGCTGGGACCCAAGAAAGGTCCATCTATTAAGAGAAGGGCCAGACTGGTGTGGTCCCGGGAGACATGGGGTTCACGTACATGTCTGGGAAACATCAGTGCTGTAGTCTCTGCTTTTAAATTAAATTCTTGGCCTATTCTGATGACCTTTCTTCATCCCTCCTCCTATATGTTTTATTTCTCCCCCACCTTGAATGTTTTCATGCTTTAGAATCTCCTTTTTCAAAAATTCCATTACTTAGTAAACACAGAGTTGTGCAAGTGCATTAGCTGCTTTGTGTTGAATTTTCCTTACATGTAAAATAAGAATAAAATACTCAGTGACTAAAGAATTAGGGAGAGTTTGTATTTGTTGGTTCCCTCTTCTTCCTTTCTTTGTCCTCTGACCATCTGTAAAATTACTCATTTTTTACTTCTATTTTTCCTTTCTTTTTCTTTTTTTATTTGATAGGACAGAAAGAAGTGGAGAGAGAGAGGAAGAGGGAGAGGGAGAGGGAGAGAGGGAGAGAGAGAGAGAGAGAGAGAGTTATATGAAATATCACCCCTGTAGGTGTGGACTAAAGGCTAAAACTGGGATCCCTGAGAGCAGTAGTGTGTGCATTTAACATTTAACTGGCTGTCACCATCCAGCCCCCTCTTATTTTTTACAGACTGTTTTATTTACTTATTTCTGTGGATCCAGGGCCTCATACATGTGTGATTTCACCACTCTAAGTCACATTTTCATTTAGAGAGAGAGAAGGGAAAGAGAGAGGGCGAGGGAGTGGGGGAGAGGGAGAGAAGGAGAGAGAGAGAGAGAGAGAGAGAGAGAAAGAGAGAGAGAAGAAACAAAAGGAAGGGAAGAGACCATAAAACTAAAAGTCTCTGCAGTTGCTGGTGCGCCGTGCATGTGGTACTGGGACCTCACTTGGTAAACTCTCTTTAGCGTCTCCTTTTTTTCCCCCTCTCCTCTGATAACCCCTTTTTCCTGACTTGCAAAATTATGCCCCACCAGCTTACTTTTATACTTTCCCTAAGTCATTCTGGGGCTTCCATTTTCTCAACTATCCCCCTCTCTTCTGCTCTTGGGCCAAGCAATGTGGCTAAGACGCAGAACTTTCATTTCCTACTCCCAGACCTCTCTCGCTAAAGCCAAGGTTATTGCAAAAACAGATGAAAATTTAGTGGCTAAAATCTCTTCTCATGTTCAACTGTACCTGATGTTAATTTTCTTTCAAAGAGAATTAAATATAAGGTCTGTTGGAAGTCTTGGAAAACCACAAAAATTATCTGAATCTTGACATGTATAGACTAGACCTTCCCCTCTGAGGACACATTCTGCAAACCCTCGCCCCCTCTTTCTCTCCTGACACTAAATATAACTGCTATCTTCTCAGGGATATTTCTTGGTGTCAACTTATCAGAGCCTCATACATAATTTTACCTATTTCAGGTGAAGTAGGTTATATCTCACTAATTCAAATATTCAGGACAGTGTTCTCTGCCAGAAATAGTGTAACACTATTTGTAACACATAAGGTGTACACATATAGTGTAACACTATAGTGTAACACATAAGGTATGTTCTTAACCAGTTGCATGACCACCTGCCCCCCCCCCAATTTCTTCCCACCCTAACAAATTAAATTAAATTATAAAAACAAAAGTGGCTCCCGTGTGGAGCTAAGTTAGACCTCTCACCCCTTGTCCATTCTGAGCTCTCATCTTGGTTTAGTGCTGAACTAGGTGCTAGAGGTGCAATGATAGACATGGTATCTACTTTGCTCCCAACAGTTCACAATCTGGTGGGAGAGAAGACAAATTGCTGGTCATTTTCCTACTTGTACTTCAGATAAGCGTAAGATTTGGGGAGAAAACTAGAATCTGTGGGCTTCCATTTTCACATATACCAGAGGTACATACATTGATGATTTGAAGGACTTGGTAGTGGTGAGGTACAGATGCCATCCTTGGGGATCAGAACTTTATAAAAAGAAAGGACTGTGGTCTGGGAGGTGGTGCAGTGGTAAGGCTTTGGACTCTCAAGTATGAGATCCCGAGTTCGATCCCCGGCAGCACATGTGCCACAGTGATGTCTGATTCTTTCTCTCTCCTCCTATCTTTCTCACAAATAAAAAAAAATCTTAAAAAAGAAAAAGAAAAGACTGACTTGGATCCAAAGGAGAATGAAGAGAAATCAGCACTGAGAAGGCACAGAGTGGCTTAAGAGAGAACTTTCCATTTGGAAGGAGCAGGCTAGTATAGGATGTGTGTCTGAAAGTGAATGGTGCATGTGAGGGTTCAAGTAATTCCATGTGACTGGGCTGGTGAGTTTGGAGTCTGGGATTGCCAGGTAAGTGTAGTTGGACAAGGAAATGGAGCTTATGAACTCTTGATTGTCACTTTAAGGAATTTGGTGTTTTCCTGCAGGCATTAGGGATCCCATCCCTTCAGGGATGTTAAATGGAGATAAACAGAACCATATAAGTTACTTTAGGAACCTCATTTCCAAGTTCAATAGAGCCTGATTAGAGGAGAAAGCAAGACTAGACACAGGGAGGTGATTCTCACCCTTGCTGCTTATAGAATTGCCTCGGGAGCTTTGAAAATACGGTTGTCTCCTTCCCACCCACAGAGACCTTGATATAATTGGTCTGGGATGTAGCCTGAGCTCTGGAATTTTTAAGAGCTTCCCAGGGAATTCTCTTTTGCAGGTCAGGCTGAGGATTTTAATTTAATAGGTGGAGAAATGGAAATGCCTGAAGAATTGTTAGATGTGTCATGGCAGGACCATGCCTTCAAGCTTCTCCCCTACCCCCAACAAAACAAAACAATGCAAAACTTTTCTCTCTAAAAGTGGTTACAAGGTCAAGACATAAACATGATGGCCAACTAACTACAACTCGGTTCTCAAATCAATTCAGTCTCAAACCTGAAATGCTCGCTGAAGGGAAATAACAGATTCTAAAGAATGAACTGATTTGTGATAACAGGGTGGATAATGTACTTTGAGTGTAAGTTATTTGTAAATTAGTATATGCAACTAATGACTTAATGAGCCCCACCCTCATCCCATTTTGTTTGGACTTCACTTTATTTTCCCCCCCTCAAATCAACTGGGATTGGTAAGAAAATCTCTAAATAAACTGCATTCAAAATTTTATATTTAGCCTAATTTGTGAACAGAAACAACAACAACAAAAAAGATGTGTTTATTTTAAGCTTGAAAAAGGGTTTATTCAGCTTCTCTCTTTGTTTTTCCATGCATTGTTTTTGAAGGAGAGCTCAATGCCATACCACATTTCCCCGTTTCTATTTAGCCCTTCTAAGAATTACTCAGCCTGAGAACACTGAGAACATTTGGGCACGTCCAAATACTAGGAGTTAACCCCTCCCTGCACAGAGGGGCTCTCCTTGATTCATGGCAGTATTTTTGCTTGGAGCTGAAGTTCCCATAGGCCCTAATGTCTGTTTCTGCAGAGAAGGTGTGATTTAGAGTTAAATACAGTATGCAACTGCAAACAAACAGACAAACAAACACATACACACCCTGATTTGTTGAAAGAAGCTCCTGAAGGAGAACATGTGAATCTGAAATGGTCGGCAACATCTGAGAAGGTGAGAGCACATGGCTCAGAGGCCCTCAGATTCTCAGATTTGGGCCAGGATCAAGAAAAAGACTCTACTGGGGTTTCTCTGGCTCTCATCAACTTACAAGTCTTCCTGTTGAAATCCCTGACAGTACATTTGACAGCAAGTTATTATCTTACAATAAAATCTGTCCCCAATTTCTAGTCCTGCTGCTTCCTCAGTTTCTAAGAAGGTGTCGAGCAGTTAGCCATAGGGGGAAGGAGATTTAAAAAGCAGTTTCTAAAAGTTCCTGGTGATTTGACACCCTCGGGCTAAGTAGGGACTAAACTCTGATTTTTTTTTTTCCCTCTCATTTTCACTAGAGCTGAATTATCAACAGAAAAAAAAAAAAAGAAAGGAAAAGACTCCAGGTTTACAGTTATATTGGCTTATTGTGTATACATCCTAGAAAACCAAAAACCATATGGAGAATTCTGCTTTTTTGGCTCTCTGTGTGTGTGTGTACCAGGAAGTAGTAAAATGTTTTGAGGTGCTATTAAGTCTTTAAGTTACAAAATCAAGATTCAAGATTCCACCTTAAAAATTTTCCATACTGTATGTTGTTGCATAGCCTGGGGTGCTGACTGTCTGCCAAATATCTATCAGAGAGTGATTTATGATATATGATACGCTCCCCAGCCCAAGTGGAGACTGTGTCGTTGAAATATGAGAAAGGGGAGGCCTTGCTCTCTCCAAACCATGATGACTGGTTTCTGTTTGGCTTTTCTAAGAGAACATACAGTACAAAACGTGCCACTTTCTTACAGCATCAAAACTTATGTAAGAAGCAAATCATAATTCAACTAAAAAACAGAACAAAACAAAAAAAACCTTAATTTCTCTGCTGTTTGTTAGAGATTGTTTCTACTTCAAGTGATTGTTCTTTTTTCCCCCTCCCTTCTTGCCTCTCTTTTCTCCATTGCTACAAATCTGAATGCAAGCCCTAGAATAAAATTGAACAGCTCTGTACTGGTAATTAAAATATTTTAACATGAAATCTTCACTCTGCGTTTTAAATATTTCATGTGCTTTCTATTCTACTATGACTAAAAATATATTGTGATTTCTGCTGTTTTCTGTTCTGCAAATGTTTCCTTTGCAGCTGTGGAGAAGTACATCTTCCATATGGCTTTCAGGACACTTTGCAGTTTGCTTAGATAAAGCAATATGGACCATTTTTTTAATGAAATAATTTTGCCTTCATATCATTATTATATTTTTGGCCTCTAATTTCATATTCTAAGGAACTGTAAAGCTAAGGACAGTGTGATTGTTTTGCTTTCAAAGATGTTTAGTGGGAACATGCAGTAGTGCACCAGGATAAGCATACATACTACCAAGTACAAGGACCAGAATTTGAGCCCCAGCTCCCCACCCTGCAAGGGATGCTTCATGAGCAGTGAAGCAGATCTGCAGATGTCTCTTTCTTTCTTTCTTTCTTTCTTTCTTTCTTTCTTTCTTTCTTTCTTTCTTTCTTTCTTCCTTCCTTCCTTCCTTCCTTCCTTCCTTCCTTCCTTCCTTTCTTTTTCTTTCTTTCTTTCTTTCTTTCTTTCTTTCTTTCTTTCTTTCTTTCTTGCCTCCTTCCTTCCTTCCTTCCTTCCTTCCTTCCTTCCTTCCTTCCTTTCTTCCTTCCAAGGTTATCACTGGGGCTGGGTGTCTTCACTGCTCCTGGAGGCTATTTTTTCCCCTTTTGTTGCCCTTGTTGTTTATCGTTGTTGTTATTATTGTTCTTACTGCTGTCGTTGTTGTTGGGTAAGGCAGAGAGAAATCGAGAGAGGAAGGGAAGACAGAGAGGGGGAGAGAAAGATAGACACTTGCAGACCTGTTTCACCCCTTGTGAAGCGACCCCCCTGCTGGTGGGGAGCCAGGGACATGAACCTGAATCCTTACTCAGGTCCTTGCACTTTGCGCCATGTGTGCTTAACCTGCTGCGCTACCGCCCAGCCCCCCAGGTGTCTCTTTTTCTATCTCCTGCACTTCCTCCCCCTCTTCTCTCAATTTCTCTCTGTCCTATCCAATAAAAGGGGGGGGTGGCCAATAGGAGCAGTGGATTTGTAGTGCTGGCACGGAGCCCCAGCTATAACTCTGGAGGCAAAAGAAAAAAAAAATAACTGAGGGATACATTCAAGACAATATATGATAACCACTTGGTTTCTCAAATTGTTTTAGATCACTTTAAATATCATATAGTCCCTAAACCCATGCTTTATAAAGATTCCATGATTTATCATAAAAACATGATGCATTTAACTGTTTATTATAAGAGAATTGGAGCATTTTTATTTGTTTTGCTGTTATTATGAGGCTTCACTGCTCTGGGATGACTGTTTTCATATAGAAAGAGAAAGATAAAGTGAGAGAGAGAAAGACATCATAAGAGAGATGCTTTTTTTTGGTACTGTAGGGTTGGGCACAAATCTTTGTTGTGTCAAAGCAGGTTCACTATTCAGATAAGCTATTTTGCCAGCCCAAGAATGTTTTTATTTTAGTGGAACTGTTGATGTGACCAACAACTCTTCAATATCTCTGCTTATTTCCTTGGGACTTGATATTACTAGGTAGAACATTATGAAACTATTTCAATAAACTTTCTACACATTTTCATATGAATTTAGAAAGTCTGTACTTTATATTACTACCACAATTACAAAGTGAATTTTATAAGTCTCATCCTTATATTATTCAGCACACTGATGATTATTTATTTTAAAAATATTTTCTAGTCCAATTACTATGAGACAAAAAATTAACTTAAATCAGCACTTTAATTATTGAAATAAGGTAGCAATTTTCTTTATGTATATAGTTCTCTCATTTTGAGGGGTTTTTTGGTCAACACTGAGGCACTACAACTCCAGACAGAGAGAGAGGGAGAGAGAGAGAGAGAAAGAGAAAGAAAGAGGAAGATTAAAGCATGAAAGCTTCCTCTAGTCAGGTGGGGTTAGGACTGCATGCATAGCAAAACAGGGATACTGTCAAGGTGACCTATTTTTCTGGCCTTGTTTTTAGTTTTTGCCACCAGGGTTATGGGTAATTGATGGAATTTGGTGTCTATACTGTGAAACCACTGCTTCCGGCAGCCATTTTCCTTCCTTCCTTCCTTCCTTCCTTCCTTCTTCCTTCCTTTATTTCTTTGTCTTCTTTTTCTTCTCCTTCTCCTCCTCCTTCTCTTTCTCTTTCTCCTCCTTCTCCTTTTTTTTCTTTCTATTTTTATTTATCAGAACAGAGAGAAATTGAGAGGAGAAGGGAATATAGGGAGGGAGAAAGATAGACATCTGAAGACCTGCTTCATGAAGTGTCCCCCCTGCAGGTGATGGTGGTGGGGGCTGGAATCCAGGTCCTTTCACAGTGATTGAGTTTAATAAACTTTTCAAACCCACGTTCTTGTCAGACATTTCTTTTGAATACCCGCAGATTATACGTCTCATCACTTATCAACTGGGAATTAGTTTTCTATTAGAGTAGCCAAGTAATGTATGGAGATCTGACCAGAACTCAAATAAGTATGTCCCAACCTGTGTCTCAGACAAGTGTGTCCCAAACTATGGGTTACTTTAAACCTCTCATGTCAGTGTAACACAGGACCAGCACAGAGCATGCCCAGTGGGATGGTCCTGCTTCTGTGGTCATCACTGCACAGGTGTACATCAGTGCTGCAGAGCTCCACTATGATTTCCTGCTTTTGATTCCAGAATGTGTTAACAATTGGACTATTGATTCTTGGATTTAGAATGACAGTTGTTGATATATTTTAAAATCACCTTTACTTTTTAAAAATGTCTTTTTTAAAAACTTTATTATTTGATAGAGACAGAGAGAAATTGAGGGGTAAGGAAGAGATAGAGAAGGAGAGAGGCAGAGAGACACCTGCAGCTCTACCTCACCACTCGTGAAGCTTTCCCCCTGATGGTGGGGACTAGGGGCTTGAACCAGGTTCCTTACGCACTGTAGTGTGTGATCTTAACCAGGTGTGCCACCACCTGGCCCCAGCTTTACTTGTTTTACCTCAAAATAATTTCTACTAAATGCTTCTGTGACATTCTTGAATGTCCCAGGATTATTTCTAGTGCTTACTTAGTACTTGCTTGAGAAGACAGAAGTGAATATGGAATCCACTTTAAAGCTAGAACTGGGATTGTCTCTCAATTTCTGTCTGTTTCTATTTTCTTAGTCATCACATACTACTTGCCAAGCACCTCTCACACTTGATCTTATTTCAACTTTGCTATCATCCAAAAGATATTTATATAGTAAGTGTATAGTTTAGATAGGAATCTTTTTTTTTTCACAGACACACTAAGCTCAGATAGTTTAGTCCAATGCCCAGAGAGAAAAAAAGTATGTATGTTGTGACCTGGAGGTGGCACAAGGTAAAACATAGGGTCCAAGTTATCTCCCAGTCACCACATGTGTCAGTAATGGTCTAGGTTTCTCTAATTAATAAGTAAATCCTTAAAAAGATTATATATCGGAGCTTATAAATACACAGAGGGTAAAAATTCCTGTTTAGTTACTATTCAGATAATGTAGGAATAGTCACAATAAGAGCTCTCAAGTAAACTAACTATTGATTGACTTGGATGAGATAGTAGACCTTTTATTTGAATAACATGCTGGGAAAACGTAGAGCCATTTTCTTTCTTTTTTTAAATTATTATCTTTATTTGATAGAGACAGCCAGAAATCAAGATGGAAGGGGGGGGTAAAAGAGAGGGAGAGAGGCAGAAAGACACATGGAGCACTGCTTCACCACTTGCAAAACTTTCCCCCTACAGGTGGGGAACCAGGGCTTAAACCTGGGTCCTTACACACCGTAACATATGTGCTCAACCAGGTGCGCCACCACCCGGCCCCCAGAGCCATTTTCAAACTAATTGTTACGTATTTAATCCTCAGAGTTGCAAATTTTTTTAAAAAAATTTTATTTATAAAGAGGAAACACTGACAAAAACCGTAGGATAAGAGGGCTACAACTCCACACAATTCCCAGCATCAGAACTCCGTATCCCATCCCCTCCCCTGACAGCTTTCCTATTCTTTTTTATATAATTTTTAAAATATTTATTTGTTTATTCCATTTTGCTGCCCTTGTTGTTTTTATTGTTGTAGTTATTATTGTTGTTGGATAGGACAGAGAGAAATGGAGAGAGAAGGGGAAGACAGAGAGGGGGAGAGAAAGACAGACACCTGCAGACCTGCTTCACCAACTGTGAAGCGACTCCTCTGCAGGTGGGAAGCTGGGGACTGGAACCGGGATCCTTATGCTGGTTCTTGCGCTTTGCGCCACCTGTGCTTCAGCTTTCCTATTCTTTATCCCTCTGGGAGTATGGACTCAAGGTCCTTATAGGGTGCAAAAGATGGAAGATCTGGCTTCTGTAATTGATTCCTGGTTGAACATCTACAAAACGGAGACCACCCCCCCAATTTTCATCTGCACTATTCGAGCCTTTAAGTTCATGATTAGTCAACAATTTGTTTGGCTTTATATGTTAACTTTTCTTTCAGCCACCAGGTTCCAGATGCTACCATGATGCCAACCAGACTTCTCTGGGCAGACAACCCCACCAATGTGTCCTGGAGCCCCGCCTCCCCAGAGCCCTGCCCCACTAGGGAAAGAGAGAGGCAGGCTGGGAGTAGCCATCGACCTGTCCACGCCCAAACCTTTTAGAAGATATACTAACTCTTGAAAGATTGCATGAACTTGTCCACTGACATTTGGTTTATACCATAACTTTGAACATCTTGAATTTTTATGTACACATATCTTTCAAATTCTTTTCCATGTGGCTTAGTACAAGACAGCACCCTCTCAACAATCCAGTGTGTCCATAAAAACAGAGGTTGATCATTTATGGAAGATAACCATGGAATTAGTTAAAGGTGCTTTAAGGACATGTTAGTAATCCACTCTGAAACCTGCATCTCAACTTCCCAGTGACTGGGAATTTTAAAGATCAAACTTCCTTGCCTCTTCAGTGTCTGCAAGCTGAGATAACCTGAAGTTATTTTTGAGTATAAATAGGCCTTGTAAGGTATTACAAGAACTGTCCAAGGGTTTTCCCCCCTTTCTCATTTTAGTGTTTGGATTGTCAGCGGAAGTCTTGTGCTTTGAGACTTGGAAGGCAGTGACTGCAAACAAACATCCTGTAGACAAAATTGTCGCCCAGCACTTGGTGTTCCAGGATGATTGACAGGAAGCGGGGTGTGCAGTGAGGAGGGAGGATGCACAGTGAGGACTGTGGCTTCCAGTTCTCCTAACAATAGCCAGGCTGCCAGGGAGCTTCATATGTTCTTTTCCCATCTGCTGGTTTGTTGAGGGAGTTATGGAGGATTTGAAACAGTGTAGGGGGTGACAAAACTCTGGTATTCAACCTAGTAATTACAAGCAGAAAACTGAAACCTTTAGATAATGCTTTCATTTGAGGCACAGAAAGAGACAGTTATGCAGAGGTCTGGGTGATAGCTCAAATCAAACAATGATGCAAAAGGAGTCATCCAAAGAAATTATGAGCAATCAAAGCCAGTACTGGTCACTTATGGAAATTAGTATAGAGGAGACAGGTGGTGATGAAGAGATGTCTGGAATGGCTAAATGAAGCAAACTGAAATACTTTTCTTACATTTAATGAGATGCCAGAGGTTGAAAGAAACCAGGATTTCTTGCATACATTCTACCTCTGAGTCACCTCCATGCCCACATTTCTTATTTATTTTTTAATGAAAGAGTAAGTTAGAGATATTGAGGTAGAGAGAGACAGAGAGCACAGAACGTTGCTCCATCATACATGGACTTTGTGATAGAAATCAACAGAAGCTTCATGCATGCAAAGCAAACTCTTAACTGCTGAGCTACCTCTTGTTTTATAAAAACCTAGGTATCCATGTGCTGGAGTTTTACATGTAGCTTTTTATCTGGTTCATTTACAATTTAAAATTTTTAAAAATTTATCTTTATGTATTTATTGGATAGAGACAGCCAGAAATCGAGAGGGAAGAGGCTGATAGGGATGGAGAAAGAGACACCTACAGCACTGCTTCACCACTTGTAAAGCTTTCCTCTCGCAGGTTGGGGTCAGGGGTTTGAACCTGAGTCCTTGTGCATTGTAAAGTGCACTTAAACAGGTGTGCCACCACCTGGACCCACCACAATTGTTTAGTGTGACAAAATTAGACTGTAGGACAAATGGAATTTAAGTTTCAGTTACTTGGAGCCCAAACTCATGCCTTTTCCACTATCACATTTTCTCTCTAAATTTGTCTAGGGTCTGCCTCTTTCTCTGTTTTAGTCCTGGTGGTGAATATTGAAGAGACTTTATCTTCTAATATATACTTTTTAAAAATTATTATTTTAAAGTTTCCTCAAACTTTTCCCATTATCTGAATCATTAAGAACCTTGATATCTCTGGGTCTTTATCATGCTATTTCTCCCTGTCTCCTTGTCACAATCTACTGCTTGCTTCAAATCCCATTTTAAATGCCAACTTCTTCAAACAGTTCAGGCATCATTCATTCCTTTGCTTTCCCATATGGGATCAGTATTTTCTTAATATTGGTCTCTTTGCAAACTGTATCCTTTTATAATAACCACATGGTATGTAAAGTTGGGAGACTTTTATTTCTTACTAATCTTTACTAATCTTCAAATTTAATCCTGTATCTATTGAATTTTATTATTTTATCATAACACCTTTCAGCTCTGGCTGTTGGTGGTGCTCAGGAACAAACCTTGGATTCTTATATGCAAGTCCTGAGCACTGTGATTACACAATTAAAACAAATTATTATTGACTTAATAATGATCAACAAAACCACAGGATAAGAGCAATACAATTCAACATAATTCCCACCACCAGAGTTCTATATCCTATTCCCTTCATTGGAAGCTTTTCTATTCTTTATTCCTCTGAGAGCATGGACCCAGGATCATTATGTGGTGCAGAAGGTGGAATGTCTGGTTTCTGTAATTGCTTCTCTGCTGGACATGGGTATTGGCAAGTTAATTCATAACCCCAGACTGTTTCTATCTTTCCTGAGTGGAGCAGGGCTCTGGAGAGGTGGGGTTCTTGGACACAATGGTGAGGTCTGCTGCCCAGGGAAGTTAGGTTGGTGTCATGGTAGCATCTGCATCTTGGTGGCAAAGTAATGGAGCTGAAGGGTTGACATCCCATACCTGGCATCTCTGGATACAATCTGAAGTGGAACATGTAGAGGTGGCACTGGTAGCATTGATTTGGTTGAGATCAGCAGATGCAGGATCAAATGGTATGGATTGAGAGAAGCATGAAGGAAAAGGAGCCATGCCCCAGGGGTTCTAAGACTGGGAGAAATATGGGTTTTATAAATAATGGGGACAGTTCCTGCTGTCTTACAGTTTAAGAAGGCAATAGATAGTTACTACTATAACCAAGTTATTTGGGAATTTGGTTTACTTTGAAAATCCCATGGTTAGGATTTGCTGTATCAGATAAGACCTCACCATGATTTATGTTATTTAATGTTATTTCCAAATAGCTGTATTTTATATACTGATAAAACTAGTTGCTTCTGGTCTCCCTAGTCTAATATTATAGGTGATTTAATATTTCAAAGAAAAAGACATTATTAGAAATGTACTAACAATTTAAGCCCACTGTTAAAATTCAATCAGGTTACCAATTTGAAACATTAAGTGCTTAGATTGAAGGAATCAGAACTGGGGTCTATGCATCAAAAAGTTCCATATATTCAATCTATTTTCCCCATCTTTATATTGATCAGATAGTGATTTTTAATACTGTAAGTTAATAGGAGTTAATACCATTCCTGCTACCAAAGGTCTATGTCCCTACCCCCACCTGAAAATATACTCTTACCTTCCCCCCAGAGTTTTTTACTTTGGTGCAACATTCTAAACTCAGTCAATTTCTAATTTGCATTTCCCTTTCCGTTATTCTTTCTCAACTTCTGTTTACAAGTGGGATCATCCCATCTTGTCTCTCTCTTTCTGACTCACCTCACTTATCATAATTCTTTCTAGTTCCATATAAGATGGTTTGGAGAAGGTGAGTTCATTATTCTTAATAGCTGAGTAGTATTCCATTGTGTATATATACCACAACTTTTTTAGCTATTCATTTATTATTGGGTGCCAGGGTTGTTTCCAGGGTTTGGCTACTATGAATTGTGATGCTATGGACATAGGTGTACATATATCTTAATGGATAGGTGTGCTTGGCTCCTTAGGATATATCTCTAGGAGAAGAACTACTGGGTAATAAGGAAGATCCATATCTAGCCTTGTAGGGGTTCTCCAGACTGCTCTCCATAGGGGTTGGATCAGTTTACATTTTCATCAGCAGCGAAAGAGGGATTCTTTGTCCCCACAACCTCTCTAGCATTTGTTGATGCTGTCATTTCTGATGTATGACATTCTCACAGTGAGGTGGAATCTCACTATTGTATTTATTTGCATTTCTCTGACAATCAGTGACTTGGAGCAATTTTTCATATGTCTATTGACATTTTGTATCTCTTCTGTAGTGAATATTCTTTTCATATCCTCTCCCCACTTTCGAATTGGGTCATCTGCTTTTTTTGGTGCTACATTTGGTGAGCTCTTTATATATTTTGGTTATTAGCCTTTTGTCTGATATATGGTATTTAATGATCTATTCTGTGAGGAGTCTCTTTGTTTGGGTGACAGTTTCTTTTGCTGAATTGCACAATTTTTTCAGGTGTTTTTAATTCTGTCTTTTGCTAGCTTGATGATGCCCCTTTTTAGTAACTGTTTAGACTTTAATCCTTATTCCAGGTCTGCCTTTGCCTCTAGCTCTGAGGATATCACAGAGACTACAGACTATATTTGCCAGTAGCTCCTCTTACAAAATTTTCTGAATTAATGTAAGAAGAAGGCAGAACCATTGGAAGTGCCAGCCAAGGAATTAGACTTCCTACCTAATTCTTTCCTTCCTCCCTCCCTCCCTTCCTTCTTCCCTCTCTTTCTCCCTTCTCTCCTATAAATACTTACTGACTATCATTTGCCTGTATACGTACCAGGGGTACAATGGTTATCAAAACCCACTTTGTTTTACCCCTATGGGGCTACAGTCCACTGAATGAAGACAAACATTACAAATATCACATACAAAAAACAATCATGAACTGTGATAAATACTGAGGCAGGGCAAATCTAGGAGGCTATGTAAACATAATTCAGGGGGGCCTAAACTAGTCTGGGGTGCTGATGAATAGTGATTGGCAGTCTAAATATATTTTCAGAGAAAGGAAGCTAAACATTAATAAGTCTTACAAAGGTTTTAGTGGTCAAGTGTCCACTTACATAGGTATGTGGTGTTAAACTTGTTCAGAAAAAGCAAGGTGTAAATAAAACTCCTTTTCTATTAGAAAGAAGAGAGAAGATAGTGTTATGTGATAATACTTATTTTTTTTCTATTTCCAAGATTTGATTCATGTGGCAAAATGTCAGAATAACCTGGGGGATGAGCATAGGAAAGTTTACACCCCAATTCTGCCATGATCAGTTGGAAAACAGTAAGACACCAGAGACTTATGAAAAAAAAATTGCATTTACTTGAATATTCCATCTATATGAGAATAACTGCTCTTATTAGTCTACTTAACACTCATTCTCTCTCTCCCCTCTCTCTCTTCTCCCTCTTTCTCTCATACATGTTGTATTTCAGATAATTATGATGCATCTTGATTATAAAAGTTATTTTTTAAAAAAAAAATCTCTCTATTCATGTAACAAATTCAAAATAGCATTGCCATTCCAAACCTCGTACATCTGGCTCTTAACTACTTGCAGTCTCATCATCTCTCCTGCTCTTGGCAGTCTGCATTCCTTTTCTACTAGAAAGAAGAGAGAAGATAGTGCTATATGATAACACTTATTTTTTTATTGTTCTAGAGACAATTCTGTTCTCTTTGTTCTGGTTCTTACATTATACCAGGACTCACCAATGCTAGTCTCTGTTCAGGGTGCCATCATGCTGGACTAGCTTCGCGAGTGGGAGACAGAAGACCAGAGACTCATGGCTGAGCTGTATCTGTTTATTCATGTGGAACGCAGCACAATCTAAGCCAGCTAACTAAAACTATATATAATCACAATCCTGTCCTTATATATATACTGGCTAAGTAGGGTGGAAACAGGATGTGACATAGAGAGGGTGGAGCGAAAAGTGACTGGTACAAATCGGTGTACTACGAGAGGGGGCGGAGCAAAAAGACATCATGAACCAGTGGGGATTAAACCAATGTCCTGCAGGCAGGGTAGTGCTTAGTTAACAGTGGTTATATAAATAGAATACAGTGTTAAGCAGGGGGGATTAAACTAATGAAACAGAAGGGGTCTTAGAAGCATACCAACAACCACCCCCCTACTCACAAACACTACCATTTCTTCTCCTACCACTATTCTAATCATCCTAACAGGCTGCCTCAACTTGAATAAACTGCTTTTCTCCTAAACTCAAAATGCCTTTTATTTGGCAAACAATTTGGTATGGATTTATGTAAAAAAATATTTTGCTGGTATATTACATTTTAGAATTTATGTTATTTTGTTCTTTATTTTTCTACTTTATATTTTTTACTACCCAGTAAATTATTTAGGAGTCCAGGGAACTTGTCTTCTATATTCAAACTCCAACAGTTTAAGACATAGCATTATCTCAACAAAACACACAACTTTAATAAATCACTTATTTTTCTATTAGCTCCATTTCATTACCAGTTTCAAATACCAGATCAAAATATCAAGGAAGAAGGAACTGCTATCTGTTATTTTTTTTTACTAGGCAGAGGGTTAAGAGTTTTATGATATTTAATATGTCTTCATACCGGTGCATCAGTTACTTTTAATATCTATTTTACAGATAGACATACTTCATTCAGAAGTTTTGAACTGTTTGCATAGATTTATGCAGAGTATGTGACAAAGTTCTGTTATCTTTTTCTCCACAAAAATGAATTCACTGGAACACTTACAAAACAATAGCACTTTGAATACCTTCATGAGTCATGCAATGGAGTTGCCATGTTGAGCAAAAATCTAGTAGCCCATTTTTTTGCTCCTTTGCAGAGTGAAAAAGATTTTTGCAAACCATGAAAGAATTAAGTAGGGGTAAAATTGCTACTATACTAGGAGAGAGAGAGATTAATGCTACTTAGATAGTGTATAATGGGATGTTTGACCTGCTCAGGGAAGATAGAAAAACTTCATTTAGTAAGAATTAACCAAGTGAAGAGGTAAGGCAAAACATACACAGAGAGGGATGAGATATATAAAGTGTTTGAAGCAGAGAGGACTATGACAAGTAATAAATACTAGGAAATTCCACTGTGTCTGGAGTGTGTGTGTGTGTGTGTGTGTGTGTGTGTGTGTGTGTGTGTGTGTGTGTGAGTGTATTTGGGGAAATAGTGTACAAGTTGTGAAGGTAGAGACCTAAGCTTTGTTTTTGCCTTTATCCTAAAAATAGTGAATTTATTCAAGAAATTTCAGTATGTCTAGGACATGATTGAACAAGTTGTAATATGAAAAGTTAGAGAAGAGAAGGGCAAGAGTGGATGAGGATAAACCAGAAAGGAGACTTTAAAAACTTGGTGTTACACTGGTGGTGGAAATTGCATGAATTGTGCCTCTCTTATCCCATAAGCCTGTTGATGATTATTAAATCACCAATAAATAAATAATTGAATAAATAAATAAATAAAGTTGAAAAATAAGAAAACACCTAAGGTTAGGTTCTTTTATTCTGGTGATAAAAATTACGAGACTATATGTAGAGGTGGTTGTGAATGTCTTGCACAAGACAATGCCTTGGGAGAATTTCTGTGTGATCTAGATTCAGATACTATTGGAGACACTGAAAACACAACAGAAGTTATACTCAGTACCTGATTTTAAGATGATTCTCAGTTTAGTGTTCTGTACATTGATATTTTAGATTTCAAAGTTCACATTTTTTTAGTGATATAACCCTGGGAGAAAGCAAATAATATAATGTGAGTGGGAGTCAATGTGGTAATTCTTGACCTTTAAATTTTTTAGCTTTGTTTTCTAAGACATGTGGTTTCCTGCCACTGTTTTGGCACATGTGTTCTTGAGATTGAGAAACAGTAGTGCATTATATTTGACAATTATGCTCATTATCTTACAGTGTTTGTGTGAGTTTATGAGGCATAACCTTTTTTTTTTTTTTAAACTTTGCAAACAGGAAAACAGAGTTGTAGGCAGGATTAGGAGAGTTTGGAATGAGACCAACAGAGGTCTGGAAATAAGCTAAGAATCCTCAACATCTCAGTTCTCAGAACAATTTCCATGGCTCAAAAGCATCTCTCAAAAATAATTTGCATTCAAGGAATTTGTGGGGTTTTTTTAATATCAATTTGAGTAAGTAGTATTTCCATTTGGTGAAAGATTTGAACAGTGCAGGAGGGTTTATAGTAGATAAAAGGCCTCCATTACAATACGTTCCTCAGAGCCCATTTTTTCTTCCCACAGTTAACAACTGTTACCAGTATTTTTACTTATTTCTCTAAAGATATTTCTGCCTATTTACATACTATACAGAAATGGTAGCATATGAAATCTGTGCTTATCGAACTGCTTTATTCTTCTTTATGGTTGTAGTATACCCCATTGTAAGTCTCTCCTATTTGTTGAACAAATCTCTTATCAGTGAATATTTAGGTTGTTCCTTTAGGTCTTTCACTATTAAAACCATGTTGAAATCATTTTCTTGTAATTTGTTCACAATATTTATGCAAATATATTTGTAGAAGAAGTTTCTAGATGTGTGACTAAGGAATTAAGATATATATATATATATTTACCATTTTAATAAGCATTAGAATTATCATATAAAGAGGTCAAACTGTTATTTTCTCAGTAATACACTAGTGTGATTTTTCTCAACTACTTGTCAAATTGTCCAATATTTTGCTATTTCATTAAAATACACTATTTTAAAATATACTGAAGTTATCTGGTATAGTCCAGGCTCTGCTTGTTCACATGTAAGGGTTTTCTAGTTGTTGCCCTTATGGCTACTCTGATTTGTGAATTTTTATTTTTTATTTATTAGTGTATAGAGACAGAAAGAAATTGAGAGGGAAGGGGAGGTAGAGAAAGGGAGCAAGACAGAGAGACAAGTGATGAAGCAGAGACAAAGTAATGGAGTGAATTTTTATTTTTATTATTTATTTATTTATTATTTTTTTATTTAAGAAAGGATTAATTAACAAAACCATAGGGTAGGAGGGGTACAATTCCACACAATTCCCACCACCCAATCTCCATTTCCCACCCCCTCCCCTGATAGCTTTCCCATTCTCTATCCCTCTGGGAGCATGGACTCAGGGTCATTGTGGGTTGCAGAAGGTAGAAGGTCTGGCTTCTGTAATTGCTCCCCGCTGAACATGGGCGTTGACTGGTCGGTCCATACTCCCAGTCTGCCTCTCTCTTTCCCTAGTAGGGTGGGTCTCTGGGGAAGCGGAGACAGGAAGAAATTTAGAGGGAGGGGGGAGGTAGAGAAAGGAAGAGTGACAGAGAGACAGAGAGACAATTGATGAAGCAGTTGCATCACTGCTTCATCACTTGTGATGCTTTACCCCTGTAGGTGGAGACCAGGGACTTGAACCTGGGTCATTGCACACTGTAATGTGTGCACTTAACTAGGTGCATCATCACCTGACCCCTGATCTGTGAAATTTTCAGTTCTGTCTTTAGCAAATGGTCCAACTATGAGAAGACTTTGAAAGAGGAATGAATTAATATTTATTGTATATTAAATATTGTTATCAAATTGTCTGTATTTATTCAGCTAATATTTATTGAACATACACTTTGTGCTCTCCTTTAGGTGCCTGAGATCCATTAGAAGTGATGCAGTCACTGCCTCATGAATTGCAAAGCTCCTCTCTGCAGGTGGGGACCAGGGGTTTGAATGTGGGTCTTTGAACATGGTAACATGTGCACTCAACCAGGTGTGCCACACTCTGGTCCCTAGGGTGCTTACTTTTAAGGGGAAGAGGAGATTGTTTAAAGTATGTTTTTGGTTTCACTCATACGTGGAGTCTAGAGAACTGGTACACATGAGCTTGCATAAAAATAACCAAACAAACTGTTTCTAAGACTTTGTGAGAATTATGGTGGTTATCTTTGGGAGAGCGAGGACACAGAAATTTGGTGGGGGGTGAAATGTGGACCTACACCGTGTAGCCTAACAATCTTGTAGCCCACTATTAATCACAATTAAAAAAAATGTTTGTAAAAAAATAGAATGAAATGATGCAGATCTAGACTCTTGACTTCTAGGAGCTTACATTCTAACAGGAAAAATAAGATAATAATAGAGTATAGAGACCTAAGGGTCTCAGGCATGAAAGTCTTTTGCATAGACATAATACTATCTTCCAGGTCTAGGCATATATTTTAAAGTAAAGATGAATCATACTTTGAAGATTCAGTTGCTGAAGTTGTGTGTTGCTTCATTTTTTATACCAACAGTCTACCATTGATGTACACAGAATTTCTCGCTACAAATATCACAACCAATTTTTCAGCACATGATATAGTCAGAAGAAACTGTAAGATCTACTAATCTATACCTAAAAGAGTCTTATCTCAAAATTTAACTTATTGCTGTTGGGTCAATTTCTCAAAAAAGCACCGAGATTTTTCTTATGGTGTTGAATATTCTGATAAGGACCATCAACTGCTGACAGGTGTTCTTGATAGAACATGTGCAATGGGGCAGATCACTCACTCCTTTTTCAGGGTTCATATTGGCATGACCTAATGAAGGGATTTTGTGTAATGTGCAGGATGTCATGATGTACTACTTAAAAATAGTGTCACTGACACATATCTACAAAAATAAATTAACCTCTCTATCTTGACTGACTCATTTTGGGAACAGTAACTTCCCATGCCAGTGATGATATGAACAGCAGGGTTGGGTAGGGATGAACAACAGTCTAGCAAAGAGTTCTTTTAATAGGTTTTTTTTCCCTCTTAGAATAATGCAGAGTCAATGAGACCAAAACTATATTTATGCCAGTATTACTTGCAGGTCAATCCCTGTTAACTTATAGATGGGTAGTACTTAGAGATTCCAAACTCAAGTGGTAGAAATAAGATATAATAAGAAATAATTGTAACTCTCTAGTGAAAAGAACTAATAAGCTAATACTTAAAATAACACCTTACACCTAGTCAGCTCTCAGGACTAATGCTTGTTATTATTATCAATAGCCCACTGAAATCTGAAGAATTTGGCCTTTCAGTATCTGAAGACAGTAATGGAGAGACCCAATGATTTCTCTATCATTTTAAAATACCTACTTTTTAAAAAATTTAAAAACCATTTAAATAGGACATTGTTACCCTCATGAGCTTTGTGGTAGAATGTGATTTCATCATTTGTGGGCTGGACTCAGCAGGTAAAGAGAAGCTTCATGTGAAAGTTTGCCTCAGTCTAAGTAGAGATGCAAGGGCATGACTGAGCAGAGATGGCTTTGGATAGTCATTTCTTAATTGGTGAGCAGGAAAGCCACCAAGTCTTAGATGTAGTTAGGACAGACAGCCCTAGTGAAAATGAGCCTCCAGATCACTAAATTTTATAGTTGAAACCCATTCATTGCATGCTTGAGCATCTGACATACGCATTTCATATTTGGACTTATTAAACATTTTGGTAACACTACTTTTTTCCTTTTTTTGGTAACATGTCTTATTTTCTAAGTTGGCTGATTTTAATCAGTAGTTCCTCACATCACCCTATATGAGAGGTGAATATAACAGCCCACAGTTTTTAAATCTTATTTTATTTTAAACTTTATTTTATCAGAGAGAACTTGAGAGGGAGGGGAAGAGGGAGAGTGAAAGAAAGGCAGAAAAACACCTGCAGTATTGTTTTACATTTTGTGTAAAGACCAGCTGCTTGAACCTGGGTCCTTGTGCATAGTAATATATGCACTTAACCAGGTGTACCACCACCTGGTCCCAGCCCATAGTCTATAGACAAGGAAATTGAGGTCCAAACTAGCAGAGTGAGGTTTGACCAAGGACACAAGAATATTAAAGTCTGGAACTAAAAAGTGAACCTGGAGTGTCTCATTATTGAGTTATGGTTCATTTTATCAAGGAGTTGATTCCCCATGATTTCAGATAAGACATAAATTTGATGTACTCTTCTCGTCCAAACGACAAGAATATTTTCATATAATCACAAAATTGTAATCAATATCTAAATTCTAAATTATAATTTGTCAAGTTATTCCTTTAATCTAAGGCCTGTTTCTGTTTATCTCCATGGGATAAAGTCCCATGTCCTTAGTGAAGATGTGTAACCTTTTCTGTGCTCCTCTATATCCCCACTGCCAGCTTCATCATTCAGCTTTTTATTTTCACAGTAGTCATGTCAAAGAATTTAAAGTCTCTGAATGCGACTGTACACAGAAGTACAGAACAGAACTTTCTTCTATCTTGTTGCTTTTCTTTTAGTCTCCCTTCATAAACAGTCTCCCACAGTTCTCAAGTTGACCCTCCTGCATACCCCCATCATATAGGATTTCTCTGTCACTGAGGTCACTACAATTGTATATCAATACTTTTCATGAGACTGTATCTTTTTTGAGGACGATCACTTACCAGCTTCATGGTGGATTTTCATTTCTTAGCATAGTACCTGCAAGCAGTAGAGTTACAATAAATACATTTGGATTGCATGAACGAGCAGTATGCCTTACTTATGATATGTGATATGACTTAGTACAAGTCATTTATCTGTAAGGTTACTATTCTTTGTGTCAGATTGTACTGAACACTAGAAATAAAGTAAGTTATGGCTTGAAGCATTAACAGTGAAATTACTGGCAACCACTATGAGGGACATAAGGTGATACATGAAGGTGATACATGAAGGTGATACATGAAGCTTAGCAGTGCAGATGTTCGATCTCATCCTGGACTCTTGATCTTCTATACGTGTAAGCAGGGTGACCACGCGTTTATGCAAGCTGGCATGGCTTTTGGAGTAAAAGCAGGCACTATTGATACTTATGCTTTGACAACCAGCATAGACTAGGACTGTGGCAGGCAAAGCAAATGTGTGGTCATGCCAAGCATATGTATAACCCTAATGTGTTGTTTGGTCCTGAGCTAAATTTCAGGTTTAACTGATCCATCTAATGGGCTCAAAGCTGCTGCTGGGTGAGAAACTGCACAGTTGCACCAACTGATACAGCTAAGGGACATGTAGCTGTCACTTTGCAACATATGGCTTGAAAATCCTGATCCTGAAGTAGCTCTGAACACAGTAGTAGTTATATCTCAATGACAGTAGCAGGTGAGAGCAGCAGTTAAGCAGTAGTTCCATCGCTCAGTGAAAGTTTTGACACCTGGATTTGGACATGAAGAATGCTAACTGGGAAGCTGAAAGATTTCCAGATCAACCGACTTGCACAAAGTTGCCAAGTTGGCCTTGAGGACTTTCCTTTGTGAGTGAGATATAGATAATAGCTAAGACCATTCCTTGGCTGGAAAATGCATTTTAAGGATGTGTTTTAAAAAGCAGTGATTAAAACATTACTTTTCAGAGTCCTTTGGAGCTCCTGAACCCAAGGTTGTGCCAAGCACTTAGCTGTGCAGAAGGTGATTATCTTTCCAGAGCAGGATAGTAACTCCAGTGTAACTACAGTGTAAGTCTCAGCTTTGGCAAGAGTTTAGGAGGTGAAAGAGGAGGACTTGCACATTAGTAACAACAGTGAAAATCCCTAACACCTTGAAGGTGTTGAAATTCTGGTTAGTTACTTATCTTCTATTTGCGAATTTGTTTGACACAAAATGGAAGATGGCATATTCCTGTGACTAACATTTTCTTTTCATTTATGATAGTATTTTTTTCACAGATGATATTTATCATCTGTGACCAGAGAATGTGATTTGAAATGAAACATATTTATTGGCAGAATATAGTATTACTAAACATGCCAATGACCTTGGGAGTTGGAATTAGATATCTCCTTTGTTTAACAAAAAAATTAGGAATGTATACTTTTACAAATATACAATTCCATGCAGACATAGATGAAGAGAGCAAATATAAAACATAAATCCAAACAAACAAACAAAAAAACTTCCTTGAAACTGTTTGAAATAAAAGAAATTTGTAGTCTGGGAGATGGTATAATGAATAGAGCATTGGACTCTCAAGCAGAAAGTCAGGTGTTCAATCCCTAGCAGCACATGTACCAGAGTGGTGTTTGGTTCATTCTCTCTCTCCTATCTTTCTCATAAGTAAATAAATAAATAAATCTTTAAAAAAGTAAACCAAATTCTGGGATTTCACTTCAGTGCCAATTTTATCCTTTTCTAGTTTTCTATCAGTGTCTTTTTAAAAATCTTGTGTTGCCACCAAATGTTTTTGTAAAATTGTATCCTAATTGATTCGTATTTCTAGATCAGCAATGTCAGGATTCTTTAACACTGGGCTCTTCTTGGAGAAATAAAAACCACCAGCAAAACAAAATGAAATATATGAAATGGTGGCTGCAATGGAAATCAGTTGCACTAGTTCTATTCAGTTTTCCTTTAGGCAAAAATAGCACACTGTGAACAAATAATAAAGTATGAATTGCTGTTTCGTTTAAAGACATGCAATTGGTAGGATGTATATGAGACTAATTTAACAGGCAGCAAATTTTGGCGGATATTGTTTAAGAATTTCATTGCTCAAACAACAGAAGGTATGACAAAGGGATTCAGGAAAAAGAAATTATTTTTCCGATAACACCGAAGGAAAAAACTCACAAGTTAGGAATGTGTTACTAGTATTAAACATCCTGGAATCATACCACAGCTCCATTCATTAGTTGTATATGCTTGAGAAAGCATTTATTCTCTTAGTTTTAATTTCCCTGTCTTTAAGATAAAATTATTATAGTATGCTATCAATTACATTTTGGTGAAGATTAAATGAAATTATACACAAACTTACCAAAGACAAATATAAAAAATATCAATCACAACAGTTCAAAACCACTATTTGATCCTATGGCTATGTTTTTTAATTTCAGGTTTTGCATGAATATATGACAACAACCATGAATTTTTGGTTGTATGGTTCACTAAGAATTTTTAGGCATCTAACCAACATTGCGCTGTTGATAGATTAAGAGGTTTGTTTCTAAAAGAGGGTACATCCAGAAAACCCCATTTTCCCAAGTACTTTGGTGGGTGGGCCCTAATCTCCTTTCCTATTTGAGTTAGCCACAATTCGCTGAGGGGAGTGAATCGGATCATGGTGCCAGACTGGGGAGAAAGCCATGTGTGATTATATTTCTCAGGAATGCCTTTAAATCTTGTATATACTCTATTGCTATGCTATTGTACTCTTTATAATTTGTTTTTCCTCCTTTATTTCCCCTTTTTTTTGTATTTTCATTCTAAGACAAAAATCAATGAAGAGGCTGAGTTAAATGTCACAAGATTTGGATATTGAGTTTCCCTGAGAAACCATATAGTGGGATGGTGTATTGGCACCAAAATCTCACACCAAGCTCTAAGAACATCTTGTCCTCTCTTTTAGTCTAATTCTTCTTTTCTCCATCCAATAGCTTTAACCACAAGAATACTCATCACTCTTTACTTACATTACTTCGCTCCTATTTTGCTTCTCTAGCCTTTCCAGCATGTTTGCAACCAATTTCTTGTATTGTACACTCCTTTAATTTGAAGTGCAAGTTGTATTATAGAATAAGAAATAAGAAGATTTAGATGAGGATTTCAAATCTGCTGAGAATTTGGTGTTATCTTAGCTTTACTATTAATTTATCCAATTCTTAGTTTTATAAAGATGGGGAATAATTAGCACACCTTATCTATCTATTTCATACAACTGTTATGAGGGCAAAATAAAATAGGTGTGAAAATGACTTGAATGTTTGCATTTATTTTGAGAGTGCTTTTTACCATTAAGTGTATTTATATGTCAATCTTATTAAAAATGAAAAGTATTTAAGGCAAATTTGAAGTTATACTTTACTTGTGCAGTATTGCCTTATATGACTCAGCTATTGTATTAAAAAAAGAAATTTTCTGGTTTACTGAAAAAAAGTTCTACATTAGCTAGCCAGGCTTTGCTTTTTTATTTGTGTGTTTGTTTTTTGTAAGTAGAAAAGTAAACAACTGGCCTAAAGTCCTCATGACTTCTTTCTCAGCAATCATGATCTCTTATGCAAATTGTGTTCCAGTGTTATTAGCATAGCTACTGCTCTCATCTATTTCTAGTCTCTAAAGATTTTAATGAGAATATTTTATTATATGCTGGTGAGGAGTTGTGGTAGACATTGTTCAAGCAATGTCAGTCTATTGACTAGAAGGTGGGGTCAAATTAAAGATCATTTGTCATGGAACAAATAATTAGCGACTGGAATATTATCTCTACCCTGTCTTTCTTTTAAATTTGTACTCTTTCCCCTGTTCCCCAACATACTCACATAAAGACCAAGGAGAAAATTAGAGAGTGATTTAAAAAGCCAAGGACAGGGGTCAGGGAAGTAGCTCAATGTTCCCTGATATTGCATGTGACAGAGTGGTGCTCTGGTCTCTCTTTGTTATAACAATAAATAGATAAATAAATGTAAATTATTTATTAAGAAGCCAAGAACAGTAACAATAAAACAGACAAGTGACTAGAAGCCAAGGACTACAGTAGCTGCTTTTTTTTAAATTCTTTTTTTTTAATTTATATTTATTTATTCCCTTTTGTTGCCCTTGTTGTTGTAGTTATTGCTGTCGTTGTTGCTGGATAGGACAGAGAGAAATGGAGAGGAGGGGAAGACAAAGAGGGGGAGAGAGAAAGACAGACACCTGCAGACCTGCTTCACCGCCTGTAAAGTGACTCCCTTGCAGTAGCTGCTTTATATTTTCTTTTTTTTTTAATTTTTTATTTAAGAAAGGATTAGTGAACAAAAACATAAGGTAGGATTCCCACCACCCAATCCCCATAACCCTCCCCCTCCCATGGTAGCTTTCCCATTCTCTAGCCCTCTGGGAGCATGGACCCAGGGTCGTTGAGGGTTGCAGAAGGTAGAAGGTCTGGCTTCTGTAATTGCTTCCCCGCTGAACATGGGCGTTGACTGGTCGATCCATACTTCCAGTCTGCCTCTCTCTTTCCCTAGTAAGGTGTGTCTCTGGGGAGCTGCTTTATATTTTCTACTTAAATGTCATAGAAACTTTATGAGGTAGATTTATTTATTTATTTATAAAAAGGAAACACTGACAAAACCATAGGATAAGAGGGGTACAACTCCACACAATTCCCACCACCAGAACTCTATATCCCATCCCTTCCCCTGATATCTTTCTTATTCTTTAACGTTCTGGGAGCATGGACCCAAGGTCATTGTGGGATGCAGAAGGTGGAAGGTCTGGCTTCTGTAATTGCTTCCAATATGAGGTAGCTCTTAAGAGCCTCATTTTATTGATAAGGAAACTAAGTCTCAGAGAGATTAAATTATTTCTCAACAGAATGAATGACACAGCCTCTTTGAACAAATAGCATTTCTTATTTTTACTTGTAACTAGTTTTGAGAAAATTTGGTAATCTCTCCCACTACATAGTATGATAAGATATTTTAGAATCACTCAGAAAAGTATGCATTCTATCATGAACATAAAATTTCTAAGCAAATGCTCAACAACAATGATGACAGTAATAATAATAATAAAAATAGCAATATGATATTCTTAGATTCTTGGTAAACATTTCCCACATTTTATGACATTTAAGCCTTACAAAATCCACTGAGTGGGGGCTGGGCAATGATGCACCTGGTTAAGTGCATAAATTAGCATGACTTTGGTGTGAGCCTCTGCTCCCCACCTTCAGGGAAGAAGCTTCACAGTAGTGAAGCAGATCTGCAGGTGTCTATCTTTCTTTCTCGCTCTCTATCTCCTCTCCCATCTTAATTTTTTTTCTATCTTATCTAAAAAGAAAATAGAAAAAAGGGGAAAAAACAGACACTGGGTATGGTGCATTTGTAGTGTGGGCACCAAATCCCAGAAATAGCTCTAGTGGCAATTAAAAAAAAAGAAATCTAGAAGTTGGACACCCAGTGAGGTAAACTGCCTGATCAGTTCAACAGATTTGTCTCTGTCTCTCTAGATTAGGGCCTTCTCTCTTGATCTCTAGTGATTCTAATTCCTCTCTTCCTTAAAGGAGTTATTTCCCTAGAAATTGAAATCATCCCTGCCTCAGGCAATATATTTACCTACTGCATCATCTTTTTAACTCTACTTTTCTGTTATGTTGTGAGGTACTGAAACTTGTGGCTATAACCACTATCTTGTCACACAGGGATATTTGATTACTTTTTCAAAGACTTTGTCATGATACTCTTTTAGGGATCCTCACATTCTAAATGATTGTCCTTTACTTCTAATTTATGTTACAGAAACAGCATTTCTGAACAAACAAGCCAAAAAGTAAGTTGGAATGACTTCATGCTCGAGTTTCTAATTGTTTGCACAGATGATATCCCAGCTCTGTCTCACCACATGTTAATTTTTTGAATCATTTTCCCTAACCCAAGTATCTCTGGTAACCAAATTTCAGTAACTCCCCCAAGGCAACTGAGGTTTGGAAACCAAGTGGGTGGTTCCAAGTTCTTTGTAGACAGTTCTGAGGCATGCAACCACAGAGCTAAGGTCAGATCCCAATAGTACAGGGCCAGCAAGAGAGAAAATGTGGAGAAAGGCTCCTGTCTTCCCATTGCAATGGAATTTAGCTGGAATGAGTGAAGGCAATTTCATTTTAAAATCTTTCCCCCCTGTCACCTCATTAACACCTCCAATGAAAGGCAGCTGTGAGACTGTTAACTCTTTGCTTGCACATTCTTCAAAGTGCTATTGGCTGGGATCTCTGGTCCTTGTGAGAAGAAACCCTGCTGTCACCAATCTGGGAATCTGTAGCATAGAAATGAGGGTTTTTCCAAGACTCATATTTATACCCCAATAGCGCACTACTTCACAGAGTGAGACAGGCATTTCTGCCAGATTTTGCATATTTTGAGCTACTCTTCCATAAGCTGCAGTATGTTAGTTTTTTGGAACTTGGCTGCCTCCAATTCATTTTTGGAAATCAAATGAGAGCTTATGTGAACATTCATTAAGTTATTAACTCATTCACTTACTCATGCACACTTTTAATAAGCTGCATTGGATGTATGCTTGCTATATGCCAGGCAAAATGTCAACATCAAGGGTAGAGAGGAGAATAAGACATTGTTCCTTCCCTCAAGAGGTTTGCTATTTAGTACAGGTTTAAATCATTATTTAATTTATCCATACACTTATATATATTCATACACAATATGAATATTTTAATATTTACCAGTATATTACATTATCAATATAATTGATAACATGATGATTAAAGTTACTATGGGAGAAAAATAGCAAAGACAGTAAAGTAGAATTGATAAAGGGAGGTCAGGGGAAACAGGAGAAAATATTTAAGCTGCTTTGAAGAACAGGAATCAGCTGTATAGAAAAGAACTCACATGAGTTGGGCGGTAGCACAGTGAGTTAAGTGCAGGGTGCAAAGCGCAAGGACCAGCGAAATGATTCCAGTTCAAGCCCCCGGCTCCCCACCTGCAGGGAGATTGCTTCGCAGGCGGTGAAGCAGGTCTGCAGGTGTCTATCTTTCTCTCCCCCTCTCTGTCTTCCCCTCCTCTCTCCATTTCTCTCTGTCCTATCCAACGATGATATCAATAACAACAACAATGATAACTGCAACAATAAAACCACAAGGGCAACAAAAGGGAATATATATATGAAAAGAACTCAGCTGGGAATGTAGTATGTGCAGAGTATGGGAGAACTATTTGTGCATGACGGTGGATAGTGGTTTTGTGAGTAAGAGTGTTTTTATAGTGAATAGGAAGATTTGGCTATGATCTTGGTGGGAAAACTATGGATATGTTTAACATAATACAATGACCTTAAAGGTGAAATAGATGGAGGGTCAACAACTGTACTGCTCAATCTACACAACTGAAAGATATTAAATGTGTAGGATTTAAATTCTGAGTGTAGTCAACTACTTTTCCCAATCTCTAAAATGAAAGTTTTTGACCCTAGAGCCTCAATAAAGATGCCAGATAGTAACCCTTAATAAAGTATGCTAGCAGATTGGCAAGCTAACTCAAGTGGAAGGACACATTCTTTGTCATGTACATGGTCCAAGTTCAAATCTCTACTATACTACATGGGAGTATTTTGGCATTGGAGGAAGCTTCAGTGCTATGGTCTCTCTCTCTCATTCTCTCTCTCTCTCGAAAAAAATAGACCCATGGCAATTAATTCTCAGTGACTACATATTATATATACATATAACTGAGATACATATACTGGCATACAAGCTCATGGTTAGTGGTGAATTGGTGGGTTGGTTAATCAGCATCTTAAAAAGAAAAATATGGAAGTGGTAGTACAAAAGAATCTATTGAAGATACTTTATATGACTTATGGAGTTGATCACAATGGCAAACTATCCTTGCATTAGGTATTAAACCTCCCAGAAGTCATCCATCAAGGAGAAAGCACTACAAATCTAAGTATATGGAAGAACTTCAGTGGGTGAAATCATCTGACTCTATCATCAATTCAGTAGATGTATGGGTGTAGTAAATATGTTGGCAAAGAAGATCTTCATGGGCCAGGTAATGTGGGCTCATACTTATCAAGACTGACCTAACCACTGCTGGCTAATATACAAACGTGTGAATAACATAGATTAGTGTTCAGTTTCTGAAGTAGCACCAACCTTTGGAAAGGTCAGTTGATGTGTGGTAGCAAGTTGATTACACTGTCACTCTTCCACCATTGAAAGAATACTTTTAGGGTGGAGGGTAGATAGCATAATGGTTATGCAAAGAGACTCTCCTGCCTGAGGCTCCAAAGCCCCAGGTTCAACTGCCCCCCACCCACCATAAGCCAGAGCTGAACAGTACTCTGGTAAAAAAAAAAAAAAAAAAGAAAAGAAAATGAAAAAGAAAAGAAAGAAACAATATTTTTATTTCATATTGTAACTGCCTCATAGTCAGGTAAGAATTTGAATAAACTTATCATTACAGTATATTGGGCACCAGTAAAGAGGTAATCATATGTAATATCATGTTCGGCTAAAAAAAAAAAAAAACTGATGCAGTGGGATATGACCATAAAATTCATTGATTTGAACACCCTAATCTGTTTGATTGACCTAGGGTAACTGAGGGACTGGTTAAGAGGTGATGCCAGCAGGAATGGTTCACCATCCTTCGGATGCTCATCAGTGATGTTTTGTTAGCAGTGAGAATAATATGAGTCCAGAAGTTTACAAGTGGAAGCAAAGGATGATTCTCTTTGCTTCCAGTGACCTAGCTGGGAAATCTGTGCTTTTTTCTCTGCCCATTTCTGAATTCATGTGTTTAAAATCCCTGGTTTTCAAGGGGGAGACACTTCCATCAGAGGACAAAGTAAAAGGCACATTAAACGTTCTACTTTATTTGCCATCTGGTCACTAGTGTCCTTTATGCCAGATGAAAAGGGAATAAAGGAGTCACTATTGTTTCAGGAGTAACTGATCTTGATCATTAGGGTGAAGGGGGAGGGTGCTGTTATGTTAGAATTCAGAGAACTATATTTTGTACTTAGGTTGTCTGTGGGTCGTCTCTTGGAAATCTCTTGCCTGAGGAGCAAATTCTACAGCAAAATATTGAGAAGAGCTTGGAAACCAGGGACTCAAAACTTTTTAGAGGTGAAGTTCTGGGTTACCTTGCCTTATATACTATATACCCCAGCAGAGATGTTAGCAGTGAGGGAATTTAGAGAAGATGTTAAAAGTGAGGGAATTTACTAAGATGACAAAAAGGGACATAAAGAGAATTAGTTGCAACACTAAGACTAGCTCCAGTGGTTGGGATTGAAGTTAGTTCAAGTTTTATAAGTTTTCCCAAGAAAATAGACCAGTGAAAATCCAAGGTTTTCTGTTCCAAGGACTTATATATAAAGAAGTTGGTCTGAGTAATGCTACAGATGAACTAAAGTGCTGTCGCTGTGGTGCATGAGCCCAATTTACCTTCTAGACAGAGATTACTGTCATTCTAGAGTCCTGGCTATGCTGGTGACTTGAATGTCTCAAATGAATACCTCGCAGGGTATTTGTCTCATCAAAGACAGGCCCTCCCTCACATTTCCTTTTGTTTTTTCCCAGTAGGAACCTATATGCAGAGACCGGCTAATACAATTATGAATACACTTGCCTCAACCAGAACTACCTAAGCTTAGATGTTTCTTTAGAATTATCTTGGTTCAAATTCCAAATGTGGTTCCAGTTCTTTTCCTGACAAATCTTCATGACTTTACCCATCATAATATTGTAAATTTTTTTCTCATAAATGCATGGATCAGGGTCTACAAGGACCCTGCTATTGGGGCCAGATAGAAGCTCACACGTGTAAGGATCTAGTTTCAAGTCCCCAGACCCACCTACAGGAAGAAAGCTTTGTGAGTGATGGAGCAGGGGTCCTCTCAATCTCCATCCCTCTCTCTCTCTCTCCTCTAGGGTCATTGCTGGGGATCAGTGCCAGCACTATGAATCCACTGCTCTCGCTGCCATTTAAAATTTTTCTTTTTTTTTTTTTTGCATAGGATAGAGAGAAATTGAGGGGGGAGAGAAAGACAGACACCTGCAGACCTGCTTCACCACTTGTGAAGTGGCTCCCCTGCAGATGGGGGTCTGGGGGCTCCAACCAGGATCTTTGCACTTAGTACTATGTGTGCTTCCTACTATGTGTGCTTAACCCAGTGCACCACTGCCCGGCCCTCCTTTTTCCTCTCTCTTTCCCCCTTTCTTCTCAATCTCTCCCTGTTTCTAGCCAATAATAATAATAGCCCAACTATATTAATATATATTAATAGGGTATATATTAAGGTAAAGGCTAAGCTGTTGTATCAGAGACCAAAGCAAAACAAACAAACAAACAAAAAATAGCTTCAATGAGAGAGAATACTATCTCACTGTAATGTAATAGTCTGGATGGCCTAGACTGGCAGGCAATTCTGCCATGTGACTTCTCACAGTTGTTTTTTTCTCATTGAATTCACCACTCCCTTGAGTACTGCCTAATTTAATCAGTTAGAACTATAATTACTTTCCCTCTGCATTCTAAGTCATGGGAATGGAGGAAAAGAAAATAGAATAGCATATATATTGTGTTAGAACCCTTTCTGCTTACATAATGAGGACTTAAAACATGATCACACCTAGCTAGAAAGATGTAGCCTCTAACTTAGGTGTCCAATCTCAATTCTCTAAAAGAGGAAAGAGAGAACAGAGTTTTGTGTGCAATACTTCCAGTATAGGTGAGGAGGTTTTAGCAGGAGTCACCTAATATATAAATGGAATACTAATATTAACATAAGGTGTTAGAACTTCTGAAAGTTCTGAGGAATCATTTTGTAAGGTAAGAATTGGATGGCAAATAATGTGTGAGACAGCATTTCATTCATTGCTAGGTGAGTCAAACAACGATGTTACTCTTCATGTGGCAATATTGTTTTATCACAGCGTCCACTATAAAAAGATATGATCTCTTGTCTGAATATAGATGTTTCTGCTCCCACTTTTCTTATTACCCAAAGGAGAAAAAAATGGATATAGTGTTGTCAGGACAATTGTAAATGAGTTCTTCTTTATCTTTCTTTGGAAGAATTATTAACACTGTTGTTTCCTTCCTACTTCCAGAAAACACAGCAACAGAGCAGAAGGATGAGACTAAATGAAAACAATAACGACTGTCATTCACTAAGAAATGAAGGATGAGAGGGCATCAGAGTTGCTTGGGTCTATTTAGGAGACCTGAGTTTGATCTTACCTCAGGGTCTAGGTCTGGATTTTTGACTTGTTCCAAATTACTTGATTTCTTTGCGTCTACCAATAAATTAAGATATTTGACAAAGCAAACTGGAAGTCTCATTCCAGCCTAAATTTTTTTTGCCTTCTTTTAAATTTTTTATTTATAAAATGGAAATATTGACAAGAGTATAGGATAAAAGGGGTACATTTCCACACAATTCCCACCACCAGAACTCCATATCCAATCCCCTCCCTTGATAGCTTTCCTATTCTTCTAAAATTTTATTTTGATGTGGTTGGAACCTAAAATTAAGTTTGGAATTGACTATAATTGGAAAATCAACACATGCTTATTAAATTTAATTAAAATCTTGATTTCTTTTAAATTTAGTAAAGCAGATCACTGCATGACTTTTAGCCCACATATGAAGAACCCACTTGCAGGATCGTGGCAGCAGCAGCAACAACAAAGCCTAGTCTCCTGAGTGCTCTATGTTCCCTAGTAAACTGAATGACTACATAAGCTTAATTTTTATCTGTCTATATTAAATGTTGATTTTACTGAATGATGAGGGGAGAAGTGAATTCCAGGAGAAGGTCCCTGTATGACCAAAGATTAGTTGAGGTCTAGCTCAATCATCACAAAGGTTTAGATATAAACAATATATAACGGAACATCTAATGTACATTTTTCTTTCATGATGTTTTGATAACATACAAATTTTATATGGAAAAAGTGTTATAAAATATTGATCTAAGATGGGAAAAAAAACATATCCTGAGATGACATTCAGTTTAGAAAGAGGAGCAAATTCTCAGTCTCATGCAGTTGCCTTGGGAATGACAGGCACTTTCCTACAACTCTGGATGAGGTTTTGAGAGGAAGAAAAGTGGTTACCACTTATGATGGTAGTGGTTTAAAGAGCCAATGAGGACAGGAGTGAGGGACTCAACAAAACACAATGAACAAAGTTGAGAGTTGACCAGAACATCAGAGTCCATATGGGAAAAAAACAGAAACAAAAACAAAACATGAAGCATCTTATGCCCACTCATGACTCTGACCCTTCAATTTCTTTTTCTTTCCCTTTCTCTCTCTCCCCCCTCTGTGTTTCTCTCACATTTTCCTTCCTTCCTTCCTTCCTTCCTTCCTTCCTTCCTTCCTTCCTTCCTTCCTTCCTCTCTCTTTTCTTTATTTCTTGAGATACAGAAGGAGAGAGAGAGCTAGATACTGAGAGAGCACAGAATCAAAGCTTCCTTCAGTACAATCAGAGCTGGTTTCAAAACTGGGTTAAGAACATGACAAAGCAGTACACTATCCAAGTGAGCTATTCCACTGACAGAACTCTTCAATTTCCACATCTTAAACAAACAAACAAACAAACAAACAAAAAACCCCAGCACCTGCTAGATATCTAGCCTTAAAAGACTTTAATAAGCCCTAGCTGTTGACCGAAGGCAAGAATTGTATGTTTGAAATTAGCATCAGTGAGTAGTAAGGTGTGTGAATGAGCTGGCAATATCTTGATGGAAAATCTTTCCTTTTCAGATATTTTGAAAGTCTGATTTGCTTATACAGTTTAATTTACCCCAGATTAGTGGTCATTTCAGCACTTAAAATGCTAGCAGTGGGAAAGAATCAGTATCATGTTTGTCTTTAAAATGGGAGATGTAGGACACCTGGTGCTCTGTTAATAGTGAGACACTGTACAAGTGTCAACTGGGGCACAATCCAGTTCTTATTCTGAAGTGGAATCCATCTATACTCAACAGTAGAAAGACAAAAGAGGATTGCTAACATTTAAAGGTACCTTGACAGAGTCATATCGTTTTATTCTTTTATTAATTGCCCCATCTGCTAAGTGAGAGCTCTCTGACACAGGTTGGTGCAGAACTCTTAAAGCCCTTAGTCTGCTTCCTATTGGTTCCACATGTGTTTGTATTTGTTCTCAGTAGGCAGGGATTCCAGAGAGAAAATGAACCGCTGCAGATCGATTGCAGTATCAGTCATGCAGAAGACATGGTGAAGCGTGCCATTTGATTTTGATCTAATTTTAACCCTTGCAAGGCAGTTACCTTGGCTTCTTGAATTTGGTTTGACTCTGGTTTTGTTGGAAGATTTAGATGCTACAAGAAGGAGAAAAGACAGCATGATTCTTCATTTTACAAAGCATAGTATTTCCCCATTCAGCTCTCAAAAACTTCATCACTATCTTAGAGCAATAGAAAGACAGATAACGGTGTGTGTATGTGTGTGTGTGTGAGAGGGAGAGAGAGAGAGAGAGGAGAGAATGGTTGTTCTGTGAAAAGATAGGCCTTGCTTATGTAGCACATGATAATTCTTGACAAAAACACATTGACAATGCAGACGGTCTGGGCCTGAACTGACAAAAGACAGACCAACCAAACTTGAAAGTTTTCTCAGGCGATCGTTCTCCCCAGCATGATTTGTCTTTGTCCTCTCTTTTCTTATTTTGTTTTAAAGAGATTCAATGAGATTGAGTTAAGGATATGGTATCTATTTCAACCTCAGCTTTGCAATTTCCGCATTTAGCCTGGATTATGTTACAGTAGTCACGATGCTGGGATATTTTTCTATGTTCAACTTGGAGATAGAAAAGAGAAACAGGAAAGGCAAAGCCTCTCTTCTCAAAGTTTCTTTATCATATCATGGGGTCTGGAATCTGTGTGAAGGGTGGGGAAAAGGGGAGAAGAAGGAAAACTACTGGCCAGTTAAAAACAAAGCTTTTGTCATTAGATTTATGCCTCTTATCATCTCAGTAAGGATATTTGAATCCCCTGCTATTTCCTGAAACTCCAGAAACCTAAAGATATGGACTCTGGAGAGCAGTTGAGCCTGTGTCTTCCTGTATAGCAGAAAAATATAAAGTATTAATACCGAGGTTCAGAAATGACTTAGTACAGCTTTCTTGTTGGCCTCTGATATATCATCTGGCCTCTGACCTGCCCCCGGTTCAGATTCTAAGCTCAGGCTATTGATTAAGCAGAATGTTTCTCACTTTTCCTATCTTCCGGAAGACAGAACTATATCCCTTGGGACTCTTGCAATTGGAGAAGGCAGTCAAAGACACTGTCCAAACTGGTGTACTTTTAAAGGTGTTTTATTGGTGCACGTAAAATATATGATAGCAGTAGAAATGGTATAACTGTGTTGAAAGACTCCAAAGTCTGTAGAAACCAGTCTATTTCTATCATTGACCCATCTCTGCTTGTATGCAGTCTGATATCTTCCTCAGAGCCCATCTGCTGTCATGATGACTACAGTAATTCCTTGAAATTTTATGTTGAATGGGGAAAGAACTTTTCTTTTTTTAAATATTTATTTATTTTCCCTTTTGTTGTCCATTTTTTATTGTTGTAGTTATTATTGTTATTGGTGTTGTTGTTAGGACAGACAGAAATGGAGAGAGGAGGGGAAGACAAAGAGGGGGAGAGAAAGATAAACACCTGCAGACCTGCTTTATCACTTGTGAAGCCACTACCCTGCAGGTGGGGACCCAGGAGCTCGAACCAGGATTCTTGTGCTAGTCCTTCTAGCTTTGCGCCACGTGCACTTAACCCGCTGTGCTACCGCCGCCTGACTCCCGGAAAAGAACTTCTCTTACTCCTTATAACCCCAGAAAATTTTTTTATAAAGTCTTAGATTACCCGTGTACACAACCATGAACCAACTCTGTGGTCAAGGGAATTCAATTCTCTGGCCAAAAAGGAAGCTATCATGCTTCCCCACCTCCTTTTTGATAGAGAGTGAGAGATGGGGAAAGATAGTGAGGGACAGAAAGACAGAGAGAAGAGACACCTGCGGTATTGCTTCCTGATTATGATGATTTCCTTCTGTAGGCAGGACTCTGGGACTCAAGTCTGGGTCTTTATATATGGTAATGTGTTCACTCTACCAGGTGCATTACCACCTGGTCCCAGATATAATGTCTTAAAACAGGAAGGCAGTCTGAAGTTCATTTTGGAAGCTGTAGCTGAGGGAAAATTCTGGGTACTAATATCAAAAGAAGAGAGGGCAGAGGTTCCCTATACAAACATCAGAAAACTAGCTATTGTACAAATCTTAGAGGTTTAAAGAAAAAATGGTAATTCAGTCTTTTAACTCTATAAGGTATTACATATGCATGTTTGTATCAGCTATCATCTGTTTACTCTCAGTCATATATATATATATACACACACACACATATACTGTTTGTGTGTGCTAGTGAAACATTAATTTTGGAATCAGATGCTCTGGGATTAAATCCTATTTCTAGCAGTAATTAGCTCATGGACTTCTGGGCAAGATATTTACAATTTAGATTGCTTTAGATTGCTATACAAAGATTTGTGCTTGGGTAAACAGCATAGTTTTAAAAGAAATATGTAATTTTAACAACTTCATTCCTCACTTACTTCTGCCAGAAATAAAAAAAAACAACTTCATGATAATTTAATAATTGCTTAAGAGTACATGGTATACTCTTAAGATCTTGACAGATGTTCAAATTTCTACTTTTCTAAATGACTTCCCTGAGTTTCAGGAGAAGCTGCTTTTTCTTTTCAGATCTTCTCACTAACAAAGACTCTTCTTGGGAGACTAAGCTTTGTTCATGTGACTGTATGTATATGAAGAACCATATAACTTGTCTTTTCAGTGAACACATCTTTTGTAACATTAAGCTCATGTCTTGCCACAAGAATCTATTTGTCCACAAAACTTTCACCTTCTCACAAATGCTTCAGCAGCTGGATGCAAAGTCCCATTCAAAGACAAATGTGTGCACCACATTTATAGTCTGAAATTCAATCTTCTAGCGTCACTTGATTAGAATGAACATTACATTGCATCACAATTTGTTTCATTTAAATAGCAGCCAATAAATTATACCACAATGCATCTTCCATCCAAAAAGTATACTCAGAATGTTTTATTAATCGTATTTTAAACAGTTAACATCTAAATGTTTACTAAACATTTATTCATTCATTTTACTTCCACTGCTTTATGCCTGTATGATTCCACCACACTTGATGGACTCCTTATTTCCTTCCTTTTCCAGATAAAGAGTGAGGGACAGAGATAAAAAGAGAGAGGAGAGACACCGTTTTTCATGAAGTAGTGGCAGGGGTATTGAACCTTATTCTTTACATATGGTAAAATGTGTTCTTTACCAGGTGAACTATCTTCTGGTCTCCTTACCAAGCATTTTAAAAGTCCAGGGCATGTAGCATACCTCAATATCTACAAGGTTACCACATACATAACACAACAGATAATTACACACATACAGACACATATTTTGTTTTTGTGCAACTGGGCATATATTTCTTTTGTTTTGCTACTGGGTTTATTGCTGGGGCTCAGTGCCTGCACCATTCCTAGCATTTTTTTTAAATAAAAGGTAGGGATAGATAGATAGATAGATAGATAGATAGATAGATAGATAGATAGACACCTGTAGCTCTGAATCACTACTTCTGAGTCTTTTTCCCTGTAGATGGCAATTGGGGGCATGAACCCAGGCACTAGTGCATGGTAGCATGTTCACTCTAACATGTGTTTGCCACCATCTAGCCCTCAGATTTCTTTCTTTTAAAAAATTTACTTATTTATTTATGTATTTATGTATTTATTTTATTTATTTATTTATTTATTGTTTTAACCAGAGTGCTGCTCATCTCTGGCTTATGGTAGTGCAGGGGATTCAACCTGAGACTTCGGAGCCTCAGGCATAAAAATCTCTTTGCATGACCATTATGCTCTCTACCCCCATTCTCAGATTTATTTCTTTATTTAGGGTTGGTGAGATATCTCACTTGGGAAGGCACTTAGTCTGCAATTCATGTGACCCAGGTTCAAGCCTGGTCTTTGCCTCACTGGAAAAAGCATCCGTAATAAGATACCTTTCCTTCTGTCCTTCTATCTCTGTCATTTTCTATCTGAAAAAATCAGATTGGAGCAGTGAAAACTCCAACAACCAAAAATAAATAAATAAGTAAAGCACCCATTATGGAGAGGACCATGTAAACACATGAAGAAGAAAGTACTACTGATGTAGTGTCAAGGGTGTAGAATAGTTGACTTTCCTGGGAAGACAACTGCAGATGGAACAAGCTATCCGAGTTTCATATGTGGCATCATGTGCACTCTACTAGGTGAGCTACCATTCTGCTTCAGCAGACATTTTTTTTATTTGATGTTTAAAAAAGTGTTTCAGAGATGTCTTTTTACCCCATTTACCAATTCTTTGAAAGACAATTTATTAAGCAATTATCACAGAAGGATAAAAACAGGAGCTATCTTAAAATGATCATTGCTATTATATAATTTTATCATCAGACTCTTTCTTTGCTAATGATAATTCTGTTGGGATGCTTGCCTTTCAAAACTGAGAATAGTGGGGTCTCACCACTCAGAATATTTTATTGACGGGGGGTGGGGTGTGGTGGTGGTGATGGATGCATTTATTATTACTACTCCACATTATTCTAGAGAAAATGGATATTGTTTTGTAGTCACAAAATTATCTCCCTGGAAGTTCCATATACTCCAATTAGTACACTTTTTAGTGAAGTATGGATCTTACTCAATAGATATTATTCCTTTTCAGCTCTGCTGAGGACATTCTTGGTCCTACCTGTTATTCACTGTTATAGAGTATATAACGTTCATTTGTCATATCAGGGCCTCAACTGTAGTTTTTGATGCTTACTGCCCAAATGGGCAAAAGCATGCTTTAAGTTCAGGATCATTAAACTGATAACTTTTCTGGGGCTGCTTAATAATACCGTAAAGAGTAGATAACAGTATACATAGAATTTTCCTTTGGGGGAGTCGGGCAGTAGCGTAGCGGGTTAAGCGCACATGGCGCAAAGCACAAGGACAGGCATAAGGATCCCAATTCGAGCCCCTGGCTCCCCACCTGCAGGGGAGTAGCTTCACAGGCGGTGAAGCAGGTCTGCAGGTGTCTATCTTTCTCTCCCCTTCTCTGTCTTTCCCTCCTCTCTCCATTGCTCTCTTTCCTATCCAACGACAACGACATCAACAACAACAATAACTACAATAACAAAAACAAGGGCAACAAAAGGGAAAATAAATAATAATAATAATAATAAAAAGAAAATTTCTTTGGACTGGGAGATAACTCACTGAGGATAGTGCTCACCTTACTGGATGATAAACCCAGAGTGTGAGCTGTGGGCATCCCATGGGACCATTATGGCACTAGGGGAAGCTCCACAGATGCACAGAGCATTATTGTGGTGTCTGCCTATCCTCCTCTCTGTGCAATCTGAAATGAAAAGAATGAAAGAAAACATAGGCCAGGGAGTTGTGGCATCAATGTGTGTAAAGTTCCAGCACCATATACAAAAAACATGAAGTAGTAAAAAAGGGAAAAAGTTTCTGTAAGTGTTGTAAAGTATATATCTATAATATTATACAAATCTTGTGCATTGTGATATACTCAATGAACATTTTTCTGAATAAATAATTGTTGGTATGCTTCTAAAAACCCCTTCTGTTTCATTAGTTTAATCCCCCCTGCTTAACACTATTCTATTTACATAACCACTTCATTCTATTTACATAACTGCTGTCAACAAGCACCACCCTCCCTCCAGGGCATTGGTGGTTCAGTGGTAAAGTTCTTGCCTCCTCCGCCCCCTCTCCTTGTCATACCCTGATTTTCACCAGTCACTTTTCTCTCCACCCTTTCTGCATCGCATCCTGTTCCCACCCTACTGGGCTAGTACATTTATAAGGACAAGATTGTTTGTAGTAGTTTAGTTTTAGCTTAGCTTGGTATAGATTGCACTGTGTCCTGCATGAATAAAGAGATACTGCGTACAGCTCAACCATGAGTCCCTGGTCGTCTGTTACCCGCCTGTGAAGACAGCCGGGTGAAAACAACAAATAATAAATATAAAATATAGGAAACTTGATTTATTGAGTATTTTTGCAGAAGGATTTTTTTTTTTTTAATTTGCCCTCCAAAAGGAAACTATAATACCATGGTTTTGGCTTTGTCAGTCTTATGGGTTCTAGTTGAATGACTTGACCATATCCAATTGTAATTCTAGTTGCAGCAAAAGAAAAGACGTAAGTGGGAGGGGGGCAATATTATTTTTAAAATAGTTTCTGTTACAAAGCTTTTTTTAAGAAAGAATATTTTGGAGAAGTCTACATTTAAGAATCATTTTTTTATTAAGGGGGTTAATGGTTTACAGTGCAGTGAACACTGGGTGCAATCTCTCATCTCTCTGTGGAAGTTCTTTGCAGAACACTCACCCTTTCTCATCATCATGCAACAGAACCCCAAGGTTCTCTTCATCCACTCTCTGACCCTCCTTCCCCTGAGTCCTTTGCTTTGGTGCAATACACTATACCCAGTTCAAGCTTTGTTATGTGTTTTCCCTCTCTATCCTTTGTATTATTTATTTATTTATTCATTGTGTTTATTTTTAGTTAATGATTTAATATTGATTTACAAAATTATGGGACAGCAGGGATATAATTCCATACTGTTGGTACCACCAGAGTTCTGAGTCCTCATTCCTTCCATTGCACACAGCAGTAGCCCTCTCAAGCTCACAGATATGGGTCGATAATAATTTCTATAACTGTCTATATTTATATATATTTATATATATTTGCATATTTCTTCCACAGTCCTGCCCTCTCCTCTCCTCTAAGTCAAACCTATACTCATTGCCACTTACAAATGTCCTTTTTCCCTCTTCTCTCTAAGGGTCCTGATGGAATTGGAGTTCACAGCCCTCTGGTCATCGTCCCCTAACATTTCTCCCCTCTTGGGAGTATGAAGGAAAATTCTTCATGGGGTGCAGTAGGTGGGAGTTTTGTCTTCTGTAACGGCTTCTCCACTGAATATGAGCATTGACTGTCCTATGTCTTAAGTCCCATTTATAAGTGAGATCATTCTGTATTTTCCCTTGGAGAAGTCTAACTTTTGGTCAACTATTTCATAATTGATATGTTAAGGTGATTAATTTGCATTGCCTTATGAACATTCCAGGAATATACATAAATTTTCCTTCCAGTATTACATGAATGTCTCTCCTCCTAGCTCTAAAGCAAACAGGTCAAGTGGGTCAGAGTATAGCGAGGATTGTTAGGCTCCATACAATACTGCTACATGCAGGCCCCAAGAATCGCCTATTTAGGTTAGTATTAAGTGTTTCCAAGGATACAGAGCAATGAACTTTTAATGTCTGTCACATTTATCTTCAAGAAGGTTACCTTGCTCTTGAACATCAGACTCTCACATCAATGCAAGATTCTCCTTGCCCCCCTTTTTGGTCTAAATGGAAATAGTGAGCAGCTGATCAGTGTCGTTTTAATGACAATTTTCATACACTTGAATTCAGTTGGTAAGTCGTTCTTATTTTCCATCAACCCAGCTTTCTTAACTTTCCTAAAGAGGTTATTTTCTTTTTAGAAAAATCATCTTTATTACCCTTTTTTTTTTCAGGGTTTGAGAATGCAGACCTTAAACTGTACAGAAAGATAGAGTAACTCTTTGCCAGTATTTGTAATAACATTACTTCTTTTCTTTGTTTTATGACACTGATTGTAAATATACAATCCTGGCATTGTATATTTAATTGTTCATTCAAATTCATGTTATAGACTATAGTATATTCATTTCTTGGGGGAAAAAGGTTTTTCAGTGTTTTTCTCTATTTTATTATTATTTTCTATAATGTAAGTTCATTGCTTTATTATATTTAGAATATATTAGCAAGTACTTAAGAAAAACCACCGAACAATAACTGTATTCTGGGAAAGCTCCCATTAAGATTTTAATTTTATAGTCTTTGGGTAAAGAGGTCAGTCTTCACATTCCTCTCTGGCAGGGGTGCCCTCTATCTTCTAGGGTCCTTTGTCTGTTCTACAGGAGACATGCTTTAATCTGAGTGAGATAGCCAGAGTTCTTGATAGTGGGATAGTCGACTGACATGAATTGGATATTATCAAGAACAAAAAGACATCAAATTCTACAAATGTCAGGCTGGCTAAAGAGCTCACTTGAACAGTGTACTGCATTGCCATGGTTTCTTTCACTTTCTCTCTCCCTTTAAAAAAAAAATCTATAAATGTCAGAAAACTAATATTGGTTCTGTTGAGTGACCTCTTAAATATTAAATGTTAATGCATGTAATACAGGCATTTATATACACACACTGTGAATATATAATTATATATTCATGTATAAATAATATCTAAGGTGAAATTCTTAGAAATGTGACAGGAACATAGGAAGATCCAGAGAGATATTGATTGTAACTATTTCAGTTGCAATAACTGTTATTCTTCCTGTTGCTATAATCATAAGTTTTGTCAGCATCATCATTAAATGTTTCCTGTAGGCTGGTCCTGGCTCTAGTCACTGGGACACTATGGTAGTTCCCTGCCCTCCAGGATCTTTTGGTTCAGTAGGAGTGACAGACATGTAATTTTCTAATTGTAGTTGCCAGAAGATCTTAGAACAAAACAAAGCACACAAACAAACAAATAACCCTTTCATCTCTATTGGATTCTTAACTTCCCTAAAATACATAGCTCTGGGCTTAGCTATGTAGGACATATCAATGTTTTAACTACCCACCATCACTTTCTGTCCTCTTACAATGACTTATTCATTTCATATTTCACTATCTCACTCACTATCTCATCACCATAAAGTGTTTCCATGAAATCAGGAATCAATTTAGGATCCAAGGGATTTAAAAAATCTTTTTATAATAAGTACAGAAAAAGAGAAGGCAGGGAGGGAGGGAGGCAGGGAGGGGTGGAGGGGAAGGGGAGAGAGAGAGAGAGAGAGAATGAGAATCACAACATCAGAGTTTCCTTCAGTGAAGGAAGAGGAGGCTAGGCTCAAAATTGGATTTTGTACATGGCAAAGAAGTGCACTAAAGAGATCTATTTCATGGGATCAGCGTCCCACTCTTTAAATAATGTGTCCTCAAATTCTTTATTCACTAGTTCAAAAGGAGATTATTCTCTTGTTTTCATACTTTTGTTAGATTCAAGTAAAAATTAAAAATTTTTCTGTCAATTTCTTGGCATTTGCAATCTAATATTTGTTATTTTGATGTCAGCTCAAATAGTCAATGTTGAAAAGCAGTGACAAATATTTGTCAAACTGGTTGTCAACTTTAAGACAAAATTAATCCTGTCCTCTTTGACTTGGTATCCCTCAAATATTTCCTATGTGGCTTGATAAGGGGATATTAAATATTACCTATGGGACTTTTAAGAACTTTTTCTTATTATATAATTTCTATTCTTATATGAATATTGATGCATATTGATAGAAATATGTCGTGTAACAATCTTCCCCATTCTTTAAGGGGTCTCTTTGTTTAGGTGGTGGTTTCTTTTGCTGTGTTGAAGCTTTTTCAATTTGATGTAGTTTCACTGGTTTATTTTTGTTTTTATCTTCCTTGCAGTTGGACTTATACCATTAAAGATGCCCATAAAATTTAGATGGAAAAGAGTTCCATCAATATTTTCCTTTAAATGTTTGATGGTTCCTGGTCTAATATCCAAGTCCTTGATCCATTTGAAATTTACTTTTGTGGGTGGTGAAATGTAGTGGTTCAGTTTCATTCTTCTGAGTGTTTCAACTCAATTTTCCCAACACCATATGTAGTGAGACATATGTAGTGAAGACTCTTCCATTTAATAGTTTGAGCCCCCTTGTCAAAAAATTACATGCCATACATCAGAAAAAAAGGCTAGTAACCAAAATCTATAACGAGATCACCAAATTCAACAACAAAATACCAAATGACCCCATTCAAAAGTGGGGAAAAGATATGATCAGAATGTTCACCAAAGAAGAGATCCAAAAGGCCAGGCCAACAGACATGAAAATATTCTCCAAGCAACTGGCTGTCAGAGAAATGCAAATAAAGACAACAAAGAGATACCACTTCATCCCTGTGACAATGTCATACATCAAAGAGGATAGTAACAACAAATGCTGGAACAGTTGTGGGGATAAGGGAACCATCCTGCACTGCTGGTGGGAATATAAATGGGTCCAACTCCTATGGGGAACAGTCTGGGGAAGTCTCAGAAGGATAGAAATACATACACCCTATGACCCTGCAATTTCTCTCCTGGGGATATATACTAAGGAACAAAACATACCCATCCAAAAAGATCTGTGTACATCTATGTTCCTAACAGCATAATTTGTAATAGTCAAAACCTGGAAGCAACCTAGATGTCCAACAACAGATGAGTAGCTAAGAAAGCTGTGGAATAGTAGTCAGCTATTAAGAATGGAATACTACTCAACTACCAAGAATGATGAATTCACCTTCTTCACCTCATCTAGTATGAAACTTAAAGGAATCATGTTAAGTGAGATAAGAAAGAAAGAGAAGGATGAATATGGGATGATCTCACTCATGGACTAACTTTGAGGAATAAGAATAGGAAGGGAAACATAAAACAGAACTTGGATTGGGTTTGGTGTCTTGCACTAAAGTAAAGGACTCTGAGGGGAGTGAGGGTGGTGAGGGATTTTCAGGTCCTGGTGCATGATGGTGGAGGAGGACTTAGGCTGGGGTATCAGAGTTTTGCAGAAAATTGGGACATTTTTGACATGTATCAATAACTGTATTTACTGTGAACCATTAATCCCTCTAATAAGAAGAAAAAATAAAAAGAAATGTGTCATGGTCTATCTCTATCCTTCTCCTATTTCATTTATGAAGTTATCACAGAGTGCAAGTTGGGATCTTCCATTAATGAAGGGAAGGTGTTGGTATTTAGGGAAATACTGAAAGAATTGAAATGATATCTACATGTACTTGATGAAAACAACTCCTTTCCTCTTGCTCTTACTCTCTCTTTCTCTTATGGTATGTTGGTGCTGGTATGTTCATGTTTATGGCAAGTTGCTGGGAAAGGAAGTGGAGTGAGTTATGATGAAATGGGTGATCAGAGAATAGAGGAGAACCTAAATGTGTTCAGTTCATTGTATATTTTAACTAAGCATATATGTATGTACATATGTTGTCCTATTTGACCTCTCCTAATTTATAGAAAATATTATCTGAAGCCCAGTATGAAAATGAGAAAATGTATGTGAGGGAGGATGATTGGTTTGCCAATGCTACATAGTTTCCGAGTGGAAGAACTGATATCAAAACCTTTGTCTTACTGTCTCCCTGTTAAGTGTGTGTTCTCACTACTCCAGAAAGTTAAACTTAGATCTGACAAAGGGTCCTATCTCTATTCTCTAGTCTCTATTTTCTAATGTGGTGGCTTCTGTGTAGAAGGTGTTATGAAAATGTGTGTGGAAAAAAAAGAGGAGGGAAATGTTTAAAAAGATGTCAGTTGAGGAGAAGCCCTGGGAATGGAGAAATCCAACACCAAGTGTTGGAAAGTCCAAAGCAATTACATCTGTGAGTGTTAAAAGTGTGTTGTGTGCTTTCTTTTTCTGCTGAAGGAGAAGGTTGTTTACATTATGGTAGATTGTTCCGGTCTGCACCAAAGAGCTTGTTATGGGTGACAGACAGGTTTGTTGCACGAATGTGCACTCCAAATTAGATGAATGGTGAAATTATGAAGCAATCAAACGGCAAAGCTTTTAGCAGACTAGAGTGCATTGCCCTTTTTTGCTACCCTTAGGCCTGTTAGCATAAAAGAGCCTATAAAGATAAAGTGCACAATATTATTCAACTCTCAGAGTTCAACAAACATGGGTAACCGGCATTTTATGGGCAAATGTTGTCAGGCTCCCTTGAAGCCACTTTGCCTTTCCCACTTGCTGAGTTAGCCCTGCTTCTTTTCTCCTCATCAGAACAATATTTGGCATGCTAATGCAAGTTAGAAAGAGAGGAGAGAAATTGCTAGCTCATTTTGAACTCCCTATTTCTCCACTTCTTTACATGCCCAGATGAAGGAGAGGCTGTAGAAAAACTTCACCCTAGTGTGAAGGAGTGAGTGACAGGGGTGCTTTGTGTCTAAGTCTATTGCGTTCTTCAGAAAGAATGGCTTGGCTTCACTCCATGGGAAAGGAAAGGAAAGTGTTCTCATTACTCTGGGGACTGCACGGTAGGAGGAAGAGGTGAGGCTGGTAGCGTCAAAAGGAGGGGTTGTAGCTGCAAACTTCTCAGAGGCGAGGTGTAGAGATGGTAGGTGACTTGCCCAGCTTTTTGTATTTAGTTCTGTTCTGCATTGTTCCCTCTACTAGCTTGTTTGTTGAGTGTGACAGGATGAGCTATATCTCTAAATGTCTATTCCCATATCTATAGCTCTTCATCATTAGATGGCATTCTGAAATTTAATATATAAAAGAGAAAGCTGCAAAATACCTTTATGTCTCCATATCTCTGGGTCTGTATGTCTGTGTCACTTATCTCTATATTACCTCTATATTTCTACATACCTGTACTCTTCTTCAATGAATGCATTTCAGAAATTCAATAAGTAAAAAGGAAAGCTGCAAAGATACTTCTCCGATTGAAAAGACACTAGGCAAGAAGTAGGAGGTCTTTTAATTCTACCTTTGCAGCCTCTCTTTGCCCATCTGGTTTTGGAAGACAGGCATTAGAAACTCCAGGGCTCTGAGGGAAATTTTTTAGCACCAGAATATTTGCCTTTTAAAATTGTTTTAGCCAATCTACAAAAAGTTACTTATTTAATTTCCCCTCAAACTATCTCATCTTACCCCATTCAAACACTTTTCTTATTATGAAGGCTGCCTTTTCAGGGACTAGTGCCACACTTATGACTGAGCAAGCTTTGCTGAACTGCTTTCTGGCCTGACTTGATCCTCGCCTCACAAATACAGAAATGGAGACCGAGAAACCTAGTGACAACCCAGAAGAGGCAGAGCTGGGATGTGAGTCCAAATCTATCTGATCCAGAATTTATACTCTTCACTAAGATATTTTTCTTCCAGAACAGAGTGAAACTGCAGTTTTGAAACCTGTCTGCTCTGCATTTTTGAATATTTCTTTCCAGGAAGGGAAATGACGGCATTAGTTAAAATGAGATCTAAGGCTCTGTTCATTTGAATGTTCTGCTGTTCAGTATAGTTTATGGTTATAGCTAATAGGTTACTTAAAACATAGGGTGATTGTTTTCTCCAAAAATATCTGTGTATAATTTAGAAATGGAGATTTTGGAGGCTATGTCCCTTAACTTTTTTTTTTTTTTGGTATGATCTTTCTTTTTATAGATTGCTGATTATACAAAACCATGTGCAGGATCTTTTGTTCTGTCATAATCTATTTTTGTCTTCCTATCTTTCCCATGCCTAGTCACTTTATAAATTTGATCAGTGACTATCTGTCGTCTATTTTATAGTTCTTTTTAGAAGGAAAAGCCAAATACCTCTATGTAATTCCAAGTGTTTCTCAAGTAGGAAGTCTACCAATTTGTAGTAACATATCCCATGGTAAAAAATGGGACTACACTAACTGCCCCATCTGAATGGGAGGAGTATGTGGGCAGTTCTGACACCACAGTCTCCTAGTACAAAGTGAAAAATTTAGTCTACCATACAGATGTTTGGTCCATATAATAGCAAACTCCATGATAGTGGGTAACATCTGTTTTTGTGTAAAGGTCCCCTTCTCATTCCATTGTCTCCATTTCATAAATCCATATTTAGTATATGCTTTGGAATTTGATAGGCCCGGTGGAAGTGTGAGAGATGAGTTTAGGGCCTAGAAACCTCCCCAGCCCACAGTGAATGGAGGAGAATGCAGATTACTGTTGAACTTAACTGTTTGCTCCAAAGAAACAGTGAGTCTTTTATGAAATTATGTAGTTCTCCTGCTGAAAAATAAAATAAAACAAAACAAAACAAAATCCAAATGCTATTTTTAGAGATTTATTTTTTAAATGAAAGGCCTATGAAAGTAAACCTATCCAGCCAGGAAGACAACCCGTGAGCTTTCCAAATTGGTCCACTAAAGTAGGAATTTGAAAGCCCCACCACAAATTGCTTTTCACTTCAACCAGGATGCTTATTATGATTCCCTGGCTCCACTCTGCCCTCCTATTACTTACACATGAATTTAGTTACCCTGTATTTTAATTACATGTGTAAAGCAAGTTTTATGTTCTCTTCTCCGACTACTCATAAACTTCACAGAGATCACCAAAAACCATACTGTTCTTAAAATAGGCTGTGCCTCCTTCTCTTGCAGGGATACCAAATGACACCCTCTCAAACCAATCCTGGCCTGTGTAAGTATACTGGGATAGTGACAGGCATGTCCTTCCAAACCACCTTGGGGGTAGAGTTAAGTTTGTCCCTGGTGGTGGAACTCTATGCCTAAAACATACTATTGGGGACACATGGTCGGCACTAGTCCCAGCTGGATTTCAGTGGCATTCATTGAACCATCATGATACCAGTGTTTGATTAAAAACTATGGGCATTGGAGGGGGGTGGTATTTATTTTGCTTGTTAATTATGATGAAAAGCCAAAACAAGGATTTCACTCTTTCCAGCTCCTGAATGTCTTTTCCCTTCTGGGTTAACCCATCATTTTGTGGTTTGAAATCTATACCTTTTGCAATTATGTGAGATTTGTGATTTCAGCTGACTTGAAAGTCCAGTTACAACATTGAACATCACATTGAACTTCACACTGAGAAAGTCTGTATAAAGTGTATGCTCTATGTTTTACAGTGAGGTTGTACTGCTATAATTACCCTTTCTTTCTTTATTGCTCAAGATTACTTAACTGCAATGGGAAGCAATATAATAAAAATATAAATCAGTATCTGGTCACATAATAACTGGTTAAGTCTTTCTCCTTCTCTCCTAAAAATGCAGAGGAAACATATCATCCCTCTAGAAGATTGTTGTTAAATCAAACACTAACAATAATTTTTGGGTGACAGGGCCATAAAATATGAGTCCTGAATGCTTTCCTTCCTGAAATTTCACTAATTGTAAGATAATTCAGCTACACAATGTTTTTTTGTCTTTTTTTTTTTTTTTAAGTCACACAGACAGACCAGCTCACATGGTTATTTTAATAAAGGAGTAATATCACATCCCTGTATTTTTTTTTATAAAGCAAATAGTATTGACCCAGCTGAGTGTCATTGGTGAGCAAGGGGTTGGAGTTAATACACTATGGCTCTCTGGGGAACAGAGGATGTGTATCTCAGACAATCCAGGAATCATAAAGTATGTTTTTTAATCTGGTGTTGATTCTCATAATTTTTCTTGTTTTATTATAAAATTGGGTAGATAAAGAAAATCCTAATGTGTCAATTTTTGCCATTAGTGCTCTATAGGCCAGATCAGCAGTATGACTGCTTTCCAACTTCTTCTTCTTCATCCTGAAATCCATGACTTTGACAGCTTGCTTGGTTTCTGTGTGTGAGTCTGCGAATATTTTCAAATTCCAGGGTCTGCAGTGATAATTCTTACTGATGAAACTTCTTTGGGAAAAAGGAATTCAGAATGAAAACAGATGTTTTAAAAATTCATGAATTTGACAATAAGTTTTCTTTAAAATAACAATAAAGCTCATAGTTCAATGTCAGGCAAGCTCATATCAGTGCTTCTGATGAGAAACATTTGGGCATTTCTCTTTTTGGTGTATCATAGCAGTAGAACTGCTGACACCCTAAGATGAGTTAAGTTATGGCTCTTAGTTAAGTAACTGGTTATATAGTTTTCTTTTCTGAGGTTTGTTGAAAAGTCTCAGTTAAATGAGCATGAAGTCTTCCAGGTATGCATGTGAGGTATGTGAAGATTGCCCACTGTTCAGAGTCACAGATTGGATACCATATGTGAAGCAAAGCCTGGGCTCCTGCATTGTCCTTGGCTAGAAATGCTGGGTCAAAGCCTAGAGTCATTCCAGATCCTTTTCCTTTTGTGGTTGCTTGGTTTCTAATTTTGGTTTCTAATTGTACCAGCCATATTACCACAAGACCACAGCTGTAAGGTGGTACTTGGACAAAAAGTAATAAGACTGTCAGATGCCTCCCTTTAGTTTTGGATAGATTAAATAACTTATTTATATGTTAGCCATATATTTTTAACTTTGAGAACAATTTATATGCTGTGAATCTAATTTCCCCAAATTTACATCCATCCAGTCTAGCAACCCAGATACTGGAATTTAATGGATGAGGAAATAATTCAGAGAGTCAAAATTATATGTTAAAGGAAATATTTTTTCTTTATATTTTTATATTTTGGCAAAAATAAGGGGCCAAGTTTGATTCACAGTGAAAGGAAATGGAAACTATCAAGTATAGTTCATACAGTTCCTCTGGGCCTTGTTACCTTTACTTAAGAAAGGATAGGAAATACGTGATACTTTTTCTAGCACTAAGACTCTGTTAGTTCTTTGTTTAGTGTCTGAAAAAGAATCAAACTGAATTGGGAGAAAAGGAGCAAAAGTGTGGGAGCAAGTAAGATAGTTGTGTTGAAGTAAGAAGTAATAATGGATAAGAATAAACAGAAAAAGTCCAGAGTTGAATATTTCAAAAAGACTTGAAAGTGCTTTGGCAATTTGTGCCAAAGAATTTCTGAGAAAAAAAATATGGGTGTACAATGCTCCCCAAGTTCAATTTATACTACAAACCAATCAAAATGGCATGGTTCTGGAATAAAGATGGACACTTGGATCAGTGGAGCAGAATCATAGCCCAGAAATGAGCCCACACACATACAACCACATAATATATGACAAAGGGGTCAAAACCATTCAATGGGGTAAAGAAAGTCTTCCACAGATGGTGTTGGGAAAATTGCACAGCCACATGTAGGAAAGTGAAACTAGACCATCACAGAACACCATACACCAAGATAAAATCAAAATGGATTAGAGATCTAGATATTAGACCAGAAACTCTAAAGTTTATAGAAGGCAATGTTGGTGAAATATTGCAGGACCTTCACATCAAAGATGTATTTGGAGACTCAACCCCTGGGAATGGGAAATGAAAATAAGAGTGAAACTACATGAAACTAAAAACTTCTACTTAAAAAGCAAACTACACAAGAATAACCTACAACCCAGTAAATGGGAGAAGATATTTGTACATCACACAACAAACATCTATTCAGAACTGGTTCAGATTTACAAAAGAAGCAAAATAGCCCAAATAAAAAGTGGGCCAAAGAACAAAACAGACAATTTTCTAAAGAAGAGATACATATGACCCACAGACACAAGAAGAAATGCTCCACTTCAGTTATCATTAGAGAAATGCAAATTAAAACTGCACTGAGATAACACCTCATAGCTGAGAGAATGGCTTACATCAACAACCAGGAAATGACAGGGGTTGGAGAGATTGTGAAGGAAAGGGAACTCTGATATATTGCTGGTGGGAATGCAAACTGATACAACCCCTTTGGAAGACTGTATGGAGCGTCCTTACATAAAAATGGAATTACCTTATGACCCAGCAATACCACCCCTAGGCATTTATCCAGTGAACACTCAAAAATTAATTAAAAGGAACATATGCACACCTGTGTTCAAAGCTGCATTATTCACAGTGGCCAAAGAGTAGATGAAGCCTAAAATATTATCAACAAATGACTGGCTAAAGAAGTTATGAAATATATATTCATGGAATACTTCTCTGAATACTATGTACACTTAACCTGCTGTGCTACTGTCTGGCCCTGGTATACTACTCTGTAATCAAACAAACATAATATTGTGTCCTTTGGTACAAAATGGGTGGAACTGGAGGCGATGGTGCTTAATGAAATAAGTAAAGAGATGAAAGACAACTATAAGATGATTTCACTTATATGTGGACTCTAGATATCTGATTTACATGAACTTGCCAAAAAATAGATATATATCCCAACAAAACAGAAGCAAGTAAACTTTAAGACTTGTGAGAACTACAATGGTTATCATTTGGAGTGTGGGGATACAGAACTTAGTGGGGTATGGAATTATATATTGCAATCTTACAATATTGTGATGTACTGTTAAAAAATAAAAAAATTCAAAGAGACTTGAAAGTGATAAGTAGGTTTGGTTCTATAGAAAATGTTGTGGAAAGTTATAAAGAAATTTAAAGGAATAATTTAAAAAGGACAATATAAATAAAGTTGAAATAGAGACTTAACCAATGGAAATAAAGAAGGAATACCTTTTAGAATATAAGTGTATAGATATTCTTGTATAGAATATAATGTATAGATAGAAGATGGATTGGCCAACATTTTATTTTGTTCCATGCCTTTTTAAATTTTTCCATTTAAAAATACTGAAAATACAAGACAATTTATGGATTAATTTAGATATAGTAAGTGAGTAAAATGGCATTTTTAAAAAGTTTTCATTTGAATTACCATGAAATTTCATATAATTGTGAATAAATTACTAAGCTGTTTATCTATAAATTACATTAAAGAGTTATATATGCACTAATTTTTTATTTTGTTTATTATTTTTATTTTATTTTATTTTATTTTTTTAATTTTTTATTTAAGAAAGGATTAGTGAACAAAAGCATAAGGTAGGAGGGGTACAACTCCACACAATTCCCAACACCCAATCCCCATAATCCACCCCCTCCCCTGATAGCTTTCCCATTCTCTATCCCTCTGGGAGCATGGACCCAGGGTCGTTGAGGGATGCAGAAGGTAGAAGGTCTGGCTTCTGTAATTGCTTCCCCGCTGAACATGGGCGTTGACTGGTCGGTCCATACCCCCAGTCTGCCTCTCTCTTTCCCTAGTAGGGTGTGACTCTGGGGAAGCTGAGCTCCAGGACACATTGGTGGGGTCTTCAATCCAGGGAAGCCTAGCCAGCATCCTGGTGGCATCTGGAACCTGGTGATTGAAAAGAGAGTTAACATATGAAGCCAAACAATTTGTTGAGCAATCATGGATCCCAAGCTTGGAATAGTGGAGAGGAAGTGTTAGGGAGGTACTCACTGCAAACTCTAGTGTAGTCCTGCTTTCAGGTATATATTTTGCAGTAGTTTATGGATACGTGTGCACATAAGCTCTCTCTCACAGAAACTGGTGTATATCTAGGTTATGGGACTTTGTTAGAAAGTGAACTACCTGAAATGAAATTAGAGTGTACTATTAAAGGAAAGATCTCACTCCTATGTTCATAGCAGCACAATTCATAATAGCTAAAACCTGGAAGCAACCCAGGTGCCCAACAACAGATGAGTGGCTGAGAAAGCTGTGGTATATATACACAATGGAATACTATGCAGCTATCAAGAACAATGAACCCACCTTCTCTGACCCATCTTGGACAGAGCTAGAAGGAATTATGTTAAGTGAACTAAGTCAGAAAGATAAAGATGAGTATGGGATGATCCCACTCATCAACAGAAGCTGACTAAGAAGATCTGAAAGGGAAACTAAAAGCAGGACCTGATCAAATTGTAAGTAGGGCACCAAAGTAAAAACCCAGTGGTGAGGGGTAGGCATGTAGCTTCCTGGGCCAGTGGGGGGTGGGAGTGGGCGGGAGGGATGGGTCACAGTCCTTTGGTGGTGGGAATGGTGTTTATGTACACTCCTAGCAAAATGTAGACATATAAATCAGTAGCTAATTAATATGAGAGGGGGAAATCAATTGTATGTCTCAAAGTTTCTCAAAAGACAAACTGAATCTTTTTAATATATAGGCTATGTATTTGATATGCGGACTCTCTCAAAAGCCTAGACCAAGTAGATTAGAAGCTTCCAATAGCACAGCTATATACAAGATACTGGGTACTGTCCAGCAAACCATAACAAAGGGACTTTTCAAAGTTAACCCAATTAACAAATAATGTGATGATAATATTAACTATTGAGTGTCTTTTTGAACCCTAAGACAGCAGGAACCTCACATCTTCACTATAGAGCCCCTACTTCCCCCAGTCCTGGAACCCTTGGATAGGGCCCACTTTCCCGTATGCATCTCCCAATCCAAACCAAATAACATTGCATCTGCCGATCACAACCTAACCAAAGCAACGATTGCTACCTCAACATGCTTCACCTCAGAATGTATCCAGAGACTTCACGTGTGGAATGACAACCCTTCAGCTTCATTTTGTTTATTATTTATACATAAACACCAATTCCACCACCAAAATACTGTGACCCATCCCTCCCACCCACTCCCACCTCCCACTGGCCCAGGAAGCTGCATGTCTACCCCTCACCACAGGGTTTTTACTTTGGTGCCCTACTTACAATTTGGTCAGGTCCTGCTTTTAGTTTCCCTTTCAGATCTTCTTCCTCAACTTCTGTTGATGAGTGGGATCATCCCATACTCATCTTTATCTTTCTGACTTAGCTCACTTAACATAATTCCTTCTAACTCTGTCCAAGATGGGTCAGCGAAGGCGGGTTCATTGTTCCTGATAGCTGCATAGTATTCCATTGTGTATATATACCACAGCTTTCTCAGCCACTCATCTGTTGTTGGGCACCTGGGTTGCTTCCAGGTTTTAGCTATTATGAATTGTGCTGCTATGAACATAGGAGTACACACCTCTTTTTGGTTGGGTGTTATGGAGTCCTTGGGGTATAACCCCAGGAGAGGAATTACTGGATCATATGGAAGGTCCATGTCTAGCCTTGTGAGAGTTTTCCAGACTGCTCTCCACAGAGGCTGTACCAATTTACATTCCCACCAGCAATGTAAAAGGGTTCCTCTGTCCCCACATCCTCTCCAGCATTTGTTGCTGCTGTCCTTTTTGATGTATGCCATTCTTACAGGAGTGAGGTGGTATCTTAGTGTTGTCTTAATTTGCATTTCTCTGACAATCAGTGACCTAGAGCAGTTTTTCATATATTTGTTAGCCTTTTGGATCTCCTCTGAGGTGAATGTTTTGTTCATATCCTCTGCCCATTTTTGGATGGGGTCATTTGCTTTTTTGGTGCTAAGTTTGCTGAGCTCTTTCTATATTTTGGTGATTAGTTTCTTGTCTGATGTATGGCATGTGAAGATCTTCTCCCATTCTGTGAGGGGTCTCTTTGTTTGTTTAATAGTTTCTTTGGATGTGCAGAAGCTTTCCAATTTGATGTAGTCCCATTGGTTTGTTTCTGCTTTAGTCTTCCTTGCAATTGGATTTGATTCATCAAAGATGTCCTTGAGGTATAGGTGGGAAACTGTTTTACCAATGTTTTCCTCTAAGTATTTGATGTTTCTGGTCTGACATCTAGGTCTTTGATGCATTTGGAGTTGATTTTTGTTTCTGGTGAGATAAAGTGGTTCAATTTCATTCTTCTGCATGTTACAACCCAGTTTTCTCAGCACCATTTATTGAAGAGAGCCTCCTTTTTCCATTTAATCCTTTGGGCCCCCTTATCAAAGATTAGATTCCATATGTGTGGGGATTTATTTCTGGGCTTTCAAATCTGTTCCATTGGTCTGTGTGCCTATTTTTGTTCCAGTACCATGCTGTTTTGATGATGATGGCTTTATAATATAGTTTAAGGTCTGGGAGTGTGATGCCTCCATTTCTGTTTCTTTTGCTTAAGATGGTCTTGGCAATTCTAGGTGTTTTCATGTTCCAGATAAATGATTGTAGTGTTTGTTTGATTCTCTTAAAGAAGCTTGGTGAAACTTTGATGGGTATTGCATTAAATTTGTATATGGCTCTGGGGAAAATAGCCATTTTGATGATATTTATTCTTCCAATCCATGAGCATGGGATATCTTTCCATTTCTTGGTATCAGTTTCTATTTCCTTCTGTAGCGACTCATAATTTTCAATATATAAGTCTTTCACTTCTTTGGTCAACTTTATTCCTAGGTATATTATTGATTTTGCTGAAACAGTAAATGAGAGTGATTTCTGGATGTCTTCTTCTTCAGATTTAGTGTTCGCATAAAGAAATGCCACTGATTTTTGTACATTGATTTTGTAGCCTGATACCTTGCTATATTGCCTAATAACTTCCAGTAGTTTTCTGCTGGAGTCTTTAGGTTTTTCTATGTATACTATCATATTATCTGCAAATAGTGAGAGCTTGACTTCTTCCCTTCCAATCTGTATTCCTTTGATTTCTTTCTCTTGCCTGATTGCTGTGGCAAGAACTTCCAATACTATGTTGAAGAGTAACGGTGACAGTGGACAGCCCTGTCTAGTCCCCGATCTGAGGGGGAATGCTTTCAGCTTCTGTCCATTGAGTATGATGTTGGCTGTAGGTTTGCTATATATAGACTCCACTATCTTGAGGAATTTCCCATCTATTCCCATTTTTTGTAGAGTTTTGTGCATGAATGGGTGTTGGATTTTGTCAAAGGCTTTCTCTGCATCTATCGAGATAATCATGTGGTTTTTGGCTTTGCTTTTAGTGATGTGATGAATGACATTGATTGACTTACAGATGTTAAACCAGCCTTGCATTCCTGGGATGAATCCCACTTGGTCGTGATGTACAATTTTTTTCATATACTGCTGTATCCGGTTGGCCAAGATCTTGTTTAATATTTTGGCATCTATGTTCATCAGAGATATTGGTCTGTAGTTTTCCTTTTTTGTTCTGTCCCTATCAGCTTTTGGTATCAGGGTGATGTTGGCTTCATAGAAGGTGGAAGGGAGTATTCCTGTTTCTTCAATCTTATGGAAAAGCTTAAGAAGTATGGGTACTAACTGTTTCCTGAAAGTTTTGTAGAATTCGTTTGTGAAGTCATCTAGTCCAGGACTTTTGTTGTTGGGGAGGATGCACTAATTTTCATACAGACAAATGAAAATAAGAGTACATAAGAAAAATATATTTATTTCTTTTTTAATGATTTTATTTTTTATATTTATATATTTATTCCCTTTTGTTGCCCTTGTTATTTTTTATTATTGTAGTTATTATGGTTGTTGTTATTGATGCCATCGTTGTTGGATAAGACAGAAAGAAATGGAGAGAAGAAGAGAAGACAGAGACGGGGAGAGAAAGATAGACACCTGCAGATCTGTTTCACCACCTGTAAAGCGTTCCCCCTGCAGGTGGGGAGCCAGGGGCTTGAACCGGGATCCTTATGCCAGTCCTTGAGCTTTGTGCCACTTGCACTTCACCCACTGCACTATTGCCCAACTCCCTCCAGAAAAATATATTTCATATGCTTTACCTCTTCCTATCAACTTATACATTGTGACTCTCAATATTATAGCACCAAAAAACTTTGAAAATAAAGTAAAATCAGGTACAAATGTTAATGTTCACTAAGAACCACTTTAACAAAAAACCCTTTAGTAAATTTTTGACAAATCACACACATATATGGTTATCTTTATTGATGAGGCAGATCCATCTAAATCAGTTTATCCTTTTTTTTCTAATGCCCTTTAAATGTCAGAACTAATATTTTGATAAGAACTTGGAATAGGCTGACATGTATAACAATGTAAACCACATCATACCCATATATGACCCAGATAGTTTGGGGGAATGAAGATGTAGGTTATCTGTCATGTAAAGGCTCTACACAAAGAGTTTTGTTAATTTTTTTTTTTTTGCTATTCACAATGATGTTTTCTTTTTTTTCTTTTTTATTTTTACATATTTAATTTTTAATTTTTATTTATAAAAAGGAAATACTGACAAAAACCATAGGATAAGAGGGGTACAACTCCACAGAATTCCCACCACCAGAACCCTGTATCCCCTCCCCTCCTCTAATAGCTTTCTTATCCTCTATCTCTCTGGGAGTATGGACCCAGGGTCATTATGGGGTACAGAAGGTGGAAAAATCTCACAGTGATTTTTTAAGATTAGGTATCCGTCCCATCTTGTAGATAAAAGACAAAGAAGTAAAACACTTGCTTAAGTTTACTACATCAGTAGTTTGAATGAAAATGTGAATGGATACAAAATATTTAGACTTTTCAAGTTACCCCCAGAAATTTTAAAATTTAGAAAAGACTGAATCTGAACATAAATTAGTTTTTAATGATTTGAAGACATTTATGAATAAACTTTATTTATTTATTTATTTATTTATTTATTTATTTATTTATTTATTGTGGAGCCAGGGCCTCAGACATGCACAATCTTCCTACTCCTAGCTCATTTCTTTAATTCACAAAAGTAAGAGAGAGGGAATTTCTCTTGTACAATGGCAGCTGCCAACTGATGTCAAAGTTCAAACCTCAGTAGTGCCAGGCAAGGGTTGTGCCCTACCAAATGAGCTATCTTTCCTGCTCCTTGAAGTTTTTTTTTTATTTTAAGGAAATGATTTATATCTGGGCACTAAAACCTTTTATTCAATGGCTTCATGACTGCAAAACCATACAAATGAATATGCCCTTATTCTACAAGAGTGGTGATCCAAATTGTTTTGAATTCACCAATTATTTCAGATAGGTGTGAAAATGCTAAGCATAGTAAATAATGATGGTCATAGGGCTTAATTAACTGTTATTAACATTAGCCTAATTACTTCCCCAAGACAAAACTCTTCATGTTATAGTTAATATAATCAGAGGCATGGTTTTCAACTTCTGTGCCTATTTTTTTTTTTACATTAAGTAGGAGATATTAAAAGGAGAATGTTTGCAAATTATGTTTTATTGCTGAGGCTCTGTTCCTCTAAAGTGGTAAGAAGGAATCTGAGGAAATAATAGTTGGAGAGGTGCTGAAATGTGAGTGATTTTCAAAGACATTCTGTTGTATGTTAGGAGGTCACACATTTATAGACATAGCTCCTCAGTTGCTGGTAAATGCAGGAAGAAGGGAGAACACACATCCTTTCTGGCTTCACTGTCTGGCTTAGAACCATGAGCAGTTATAACTAGAAGGAATTGTCTCAGCCAACTCTGTCCTTTAAGAGACAGAACTGAAGAAGTAAAGCAACAGTTAGAGTATGAGCTGAGACTAGAAACCAGAACTAATGAAAGCTCAGCTCAGTATTCATTTAAAGTAGCATGTAGTAGAAAAATAAGAGAGAAGAGTCTTATATACAGTGTGAGTAGCCTGTGATTTGAAGGTCGATCTGAAACAGATGCAACTGAACTAACAAGTTTATAAGAAGTTTTAGTGTTGCTAAACCAGAAGGGTCTAAGCCATTAACCTTGCAAATAGAAATTTATAAGCATTGACTAAGCTTGATCTAAAGCCAATCACATCTTTCCATTTCCTGGTGTGTCAAGAACACATGCTTATGTGTGCACATGAGAACCACAGTGCCACTTCAGACTTCCCTCTGTGAAAATATGACTGCAGAAAGTGTCAATGATGAAGTTTCTTAATAAACCTACATTTTAAAAACAGTGAAAAACAAGTTTGTGTGATCTCTAATTTTAGAAAAAAAAAAGAATCAAATGAATTGTAAATAAGGAGGCTTGCCTGCAAATTAGAAGCCTGCTATAGGTTAATTGTTTCCCATGGCCTGGAAATACAAACCCTCTATTTACTCAGAAGGCAGTGTGGAAGCCATTAGTGCTGCTTCCTGATGCTCACAGTGCTCCTCCTTTAACGAGAACATGTGGGACTGGCTTCTCTACGCTCTCAGGTTCCCCTTGGCCACAGGACTCACTTTGGAAAGAAGAAATGATCTGTCTCCTTTTTGGATGACTTAAGAACTAGTGTTTAAGCTCCTATCCTCCAGCCTCCCAGGTGAATGGACTAGATGCCTCATTAGCCAAGGTCCCACTGGACTGAGATGACACAGAGCAGAGCTCACTCAACCTGGGCTGGACACAGACTGTGAGAAAAGAATAATGACTTGTGGTTTAAAGTCACACAGATGTGGGGATTGTGGGTTTTCCTTTTGTTCTAGTTTTTTTTTCATCATCATCATAATCATCATCATCATCTTCATTTTCTTCTTCTCCTCCTCCTCCTCCTCCTCTCCTCCTCCTTCTTCTTCCTTTTCCTCTCCTCCTCCTTCTCCTTCTTCTACTTTTCTTCCTCCTCCTCCTCCTCTTCCTCCTCCTCCTCCTCCTCGTCTTCTTCTTCTTCTTCTTCTTCTTCTTCTCCTTCTCCTTCTCCTTCTCCTTCTCCTTCTCCTTCTCCTCCTTCTCCTTCTCCTTCTCCTTCTCCTTCTCCTTCTCCTTCTCCTTCTCCTCCTCCTCCTCCTCCTCCTCCTCCTCCTCCTCCTCCTCCTCCTCCTCCTCCTCCTCCTCCTCCTCCTCCTCCTCCTTCTTCTTCTTCTTCTTCTTCTTCTTCTTCTTCTTCTTCTTCTTCTTTTCTCCCCCACCTCTCTCTCTCTCTCTCTCTCTCTCTCTCTAGTATAATATAGTCAGTACTGACTAGTGAATCATTGTTGAGGGGCTCATAATTTCCAGTAATAATGCCTTTTTTATCAATACCTAGTGACTATTGAGAGTATACACAGAACTGATGCAGTGTATGTATGTATGTATGTGGGGGGAAAATGCCCATGAAAAACTACAGATGTTGGCAAAATAGTTTAAATGTGAAGAGTACATTCTTTGTCTTGCATTTGACCCAGGCTCCAGCCTGGCCACTAGAGCACTGGAGGAAGTTTCAGCAATGTGATACCTTTCCCTCTCTCCCTCTGACTCTCTGTCTCTGTCTTTGTATCTATAAAAGTGGGCTTGGAAAGGTGAGTCTCCAGTGATAGCACTAACAACAACAACAACAAAAAACAAACTACATAATCATAGCAATATTCTACTTTGATGGGACTTTATTTCTTAAAGTGTTTATTTTTTTCTCAGAAGTAACTCTTCACCTATCTGTGAGATAGTTTGAGTGATTCCACCTATTTTCTCAGATGAGAAAACTTAGATTTAGAGTTTAAACAACACATCTGACTAACAAGGTATAAGATATCAATGTTTCTTTCACTAAAGTGCTCCATCTCTGCTATTCAAAGTAAGAAAAATTTTAGGTAATTTTTCTTGTAGGGTGGTACAAGTTTGTGAAGAGTAGTCAACAGCAAATACACTGAAATTTGGGAAAGGATTTTAATAATCCTATCTTGTGGGGAACCACCACAGGGATTAGTATATGGTAAGGTAAACTCATTAAATGTGACCACATTTTCACTTTTAAGGGTAGTCATTTTTTTAAAAAATTCTTATTAGCTTTATTTATTGGATAGAAACAGCCAGAAATCGAGAGGAAGGGGATGATAGAGAGGGTGAGAGATAGACACCTGCAGCACAGTTTCACTGCTTCAAAGCTTTCCCCCTGCAGGTGGGGATCGGAGGCTTGAACCCAGGTCTTGGTGCATTGTAACACGTGCGCTCAACCACATGTGCCACCACTTGGCCCCCAGTCATTTATTTTTTTTATCACTATTCCTATTGTATTCCTTACCTACCATCTAAATTCTGCTGCACATCAAATATGCTTGAAATTCCTTAGACTTGAATCTCACAATAAATAGTGAACACTTCCTCTGTGCTATGATTTGAATATTTTTGTCTCCCCAAATTTCATATATTGAAATGTCAATGCTAAATAGTCTTAGGAGGTAGGGCATTTGTGAGGTATTTAGGTCACAGGGAGAGAGATCTGATGTCCTTATAAAATAGTTCTGAGAAATCTCTCTTGTCTTTCCTCATGTGTTGATATAAGGGATTTTAAGCTGGAATATAGCCTTTACCCAGACAACCATGATAGTACCTTTATTTCTCAATGCCAACCTCCAGAACTGTGAGAAGTTGATCTGTGTTGTTCATAAGCTACCCAGTCTATAATAGTTTGTTATAATATCCTGAAGAAATCTACACACCCTGATTGACAATAACATCTGAAGTTTATGGCAGTGTATAACTGTGTCAGTTGTGGGAAGCATTCTCTCTCAAATGGTCTCCAATGGTCACTATCAACTGTTATTCACACCTTTGTGTAATATGCTTCCCTTGTATGTGAGATGGGTTTGTTAACTAATTCTCAGGCACTGAATATAGCAGGAGTGTTATAATGTCATTTTAAAGACTACTTGTCAAACAACAGTGGTTGCTTTCTTGAGCAGTCACTACTAGACCACCAACTGCCATATTATGAGTACACAGAGACAGCGTTTTGGAGAGGTCTAAGTAGCAAGGAACATGCTACATGTGAGACATCACAACTGCCATGTGAAAGAGCTTGGATGTCGATTCATGAGCCATGTCTGTGCCTAACATAACTGCAGTCCTGGCCAACAGCTTGATTGCAACCTGATGAGAGACCATGAGCCAAAAGCACTCAGCTAAGTTGTATCCAGATGCTTGACCCACAGATACTATGAGTCTCCGTTTGATGTTTTAAGTTATTAAGTCTTGGGGTACTTTGTTATGAAGCAATTGATAAATAATATAAAGCTAAATCCTATTTTAAGAGCAGGTTTTATCTGACAAAAGACCTGAGGCAGGACAGGGCAGGTAGCTTCATCAAGGAACCAGCCTTTGAAGAGTTAGAAGTGCACATGGGACAATGTCTGTCCATTTATAACTTTCATGAAATATTTTCCATCCTAATTTTTTAGGTTACATAAATATGAAAGTTATAATATCTGAATGCATAAGCAGTAAGAGCTGAACTAAAGACTTAACAAAATAGAAAACCAAGATTTTGAGAGAATGTTTCAATGTGGTTAATGGCACAAAATAATCCAGTCGTAGGGACTGGAATGAAATCCAGTTTTTCCAAGACCAGATCAATCAATGCTGTTTTAGTTACACTATAACATTTCCCTCTTCAGGGAGTCAGGCAGTAGTGCAGTGGGTTGAGCGTAGGTGGTGCAAAGCACAAGGACCAGTGTAAGGATCCCGGTTGGAGCCCTGGCTCCCCACCTGCAGGGGAGTCACTTCAAAGTGGTGAAGCAGGTCTGCAGGTGTCTATCTTTCTCTCCCCCTCTCTGTCTTTCCCTCCTCTCTCCATTTCTGTCTATTCTATCCAACAACAACAACATCAATAACTACAACAATAAAACAACAAGGGCAACAGAAGGGAATAAGTAAATAAGTAAATATAAAAAAATTTCCCTCTTCACAACTAAAGAAAGAAAGAAGTTTAATATTAGTTGCTGAAATTCTCCAAAGTATTCTTCAAAACTATACATGTTTCTTCTTTTAATACATGTCAGAAAATAACTTTCAAAGATGTTCTGGGGCCAGGTGGTAGCACACCTGGCTATATATATATATATATATATATATATATATATATATATATATATATAGAGAGAGAGAGAGAGAGAGAGGGAGAGAGGCTTTTTGTTGTCATTGGGACTTTACTGCTCTGGGGTGACTTTTGTTTTTTTAAATAGGAAGACACACCAATAAACACTTCCAAACACTTCCCGCAGTATAGTGGGGGACAGGCTCAAACCTGGGTTTCATATATGATAAATCAGGCATGTTCTCAGGTGAGCTCTCTTGCCAGTCAATGTGATTTTTTTGAGCCATAGTGTGCTGACAGTGTAACAGCATGGGTTTCTACAGTCCAAATCCTGGGAACACAGTTGGTTTTATGCTCTCTAGTTAGGTGACATTGAGTGAAAAAGAGTGTTTAGCTGTGAAAAACAATGAAGATAATAATTGTACTTGGCTGTGGGAAGTGCTTTGTAAGCTAATGTAACCTTCAACTGTCACCTTATTTCTCAGTTATGAGGTCCTTGAAAGCACAGAAAAGATGGTGACATATTTTTTTCTTTTTTTAAAATATTTGTTTATTTATTCCCTTTTGTTGCCCTTGTTTTTTATTGTTGTAGTTATTATTGTTGTTGTCATCATTGTTGGATAGGACAGAGAGAAATGGAGAGAGAAGGGGAAGACAGAGAGGGGGAGAGAAAGATAGACACCTGCAGACCTGCTTCACTGCTTGTAAAGTGACTCCCCTGCAGGTAGGAAGACAGGGCTTGAACCGGGATCCTTACACTGCTCCTTGCGCTTTATGCCATCTTTGCTTAACCCACTGCACTACAGCCTGACTCCTGGTGATGTATTTTTAATCTTTCACAGTCCTGGAATAACCCTGTGAACTTTTAAATTACACTAAATGCATTCAAGATACACTGGTCATCTTTTAGTTTGATACTATTCTCTTGCTTATTTGAGTTTATTGTTTCCTGTTTTATGCAATGGTGATGACAGTAAATTATTACTCTAAATACTTATGGGTGAGGAAAACAGCACTGAAGAAGTGTACTATATTTACATGAGCAAGGTCCCAGGTTTAATCACAGGTACCACCAGTAGCCAGAGCTGACTAATAAGGGTGAGGGCTAGAGAATGGTTCAACTGGCAGACTGCACATATTACCTTGTGCAAGGACCCAGGTGTAAACTACCAGCAACTACATGAAAATACCTGATAGGGAAAGATTTCTGAGTAGTGAACAGTACCGTGTTGTCTCCTGTTCTCTCTGTACCTCTATAAAAAAGAAATAAAAGAAGACTACTGAAAGCACTGGAGTTGTGCAGGCATTAGGTGCCAGTTATAACACTTATGGCAAAATAAATAAATAATAAACAATACCAATATCACCAAACCCCAACAGAACTGGAGGCATCAGATTCTCAGATCTCAAACAATACTATAGGGCCACTGTAATTATAATTGTCCAATACAGGAACAAAAATAGATACATTGACTAGTAGAATAGATTTGAGAGCCCAGAAATGAACCCCCACATCTATGAACATCTAATTTTTGTCAAGAGGGCCTAAACTATTAAATGAAAAATAAACAGTCTCTTTAACAAATCATGTTGGGAAAATTGGCTTGAAACATGCAGAAGAATGGAACTGAACCACTACATTTCAGGACACACAAAAATAAACTCCAAATGGATCAAGAACTTGAATATTAGGCCAGAAGCTATCAAATACTTAGAGGAAATACTGGTGGAATTATTTTCCATCTAAATTTTATAGGCATCTCCAGTAATATAAATCCAAATGTAAGGAAGATAATAACAAAAATAAATCAAATTGAAAAGCTTCCACACAGCAAAAGAAACCACCACCCAAAGACTCCTTCCAGAATGGGAGATGATCTTCACATGCCATATATGAGACAAGAGGCTAATAACCAAAATATACAAAGATGTCACCAAACTCAGCAACAACAACAAAAACAAAAACAAACAAAGCCCCATCTTAATATGGGGAGAGGATATAAACAGAAAATTCACCAAAAATGAGGTCCAAAAGGCCAACGGACATGAAAAAATGCTTCAAGTCACTGTTAGAGAGAAAGAAATAAAAACAACAAATGAGGGTGGTGCACTGAGTTGAGTGCACACATTACAATGTGCAAGGACCCAGGTTTAAGCTCCTGGTCCCCCCTGCAGGGCATAGCTTAGCAAGCAGTGAAGCAGTGTTGCACGTGTATCTCTGTCTTTCTGTCTCTGTCTCTCTTTCTATCTCCCCCACCCTCTCAATTTCTGGCTGTCTCTGTCCAATAAATAAATAAATAAATATAATACAAAAATTTCAAAACAAAAATGATGAGATACCACTTCACCCCCATGAGAATGTCATTCATTAGAGAGGATTAGTAACAACAAATATTGGAGAGGTTGTGGGGGCAAAGGAACCCTCCTGCACTGCTGGTGGGAATGTAAATTGATCCAACCCCTATAGAGAGCTGTATGGAGAACTCTTAGAAGGCTAGAAATACACATTCCCTGTGACCCTGCAATTCCTCTCCTGGGGATATATCTTAAGGAACCAAACATGCCCATCCAAAAAGATTTGTGTATATCTATGTTCACAGCAGCATGATTCGTAATAGTCAAAATCTGGAAGCAACCTAGTTGTTCAATAACAGATGAGTGGCTGAGAAAGTTATTGTCTATATACACAATGGAATACTACTCAGCTATTAAGAATGATGAATTCACCTTCTTCACCTCATCTTGGATGGACCTTGAAGGAATAATGTTAACATGTGAGATAAGAAAGAGAAGGATGAATAAAGAATGCTCTTACTCATGGACAGAAAGTAAGAAATAAGAGCAGAAAGGGAAACATAAAGAACAATTTGGACTTGGTTTGGTATTTTGTGTCAAAGAAAAGGGTTCTGGGGGTTGGGGGTGGGGAAACTTTCAGATCTTGGTCCATGATGGTGGAGGAGGACCTAGGTTGGGGGTGAGAATGTTTTGCAGAAAACTGAGAAGTTTTAGACATTTATCAACAACTGAATTTGCTCCCAACCATTAATCCCTCCAAGAAAAAAAATAATTAACACACACACACACACACACACACACACACACACACACACACACACACACACACTACCATACATATGTATTTCTGAAATCCTTTCACAGTCAATTTCAGGGTCCAATCTGAGAGACATGTCTAATATATTGGATAGATATAGAAAGCTTTTCTCAGTGATGGGTACCTATTGGTATTCTTTAAAGAAAATTTGTGGGTTGTTTTAAATATTATTGTAAACTATGTATACATCGTCTGCCATATTGTTGCTATTTAGTCAAATATTTAACAAGTCTCCTTCTATCTTTTTTTTCTTTGTGGTAGATAAACTTTTTTGCCCTTGGGATACTAAATGCCAGTATCAACCACCAATTTTAGTTTGATGACAGAACCACTCACATGTTCTTATAAACTTTGCTAATGAGATGTCATAAATGAGAATTACTTAAAGACCTGGTAGAATTAAATTAAAGACCTGATATAATTCCTAGCATCTTAAAATGACTTATCATTCTTGCCCACTCCATCATAGACATACAAATACTTGCAGAGGCAAATAACATCACTCAAAATAACATCACTTAAAATGTTCACCACACTACAATACTTGTTATTTATTTATTTATTTATTTATTTATTTATTTATTTTTACTATAGATAGAGATGCATGGAAGTAGATAGGTAGATAGATAGATAGATAGATAGGTAGACAGATAGGAAGAGAGGCACCAAAGTACCTGAGCTTCCTTCAGCATGATGGAGGTCAGGCTCAAACCTGGGTCACATGCATGGCAAAGCTGTATACTATTGGAAGTGAGTGTGTGGCTGGCCCTCATTATAGTACTATAAGGTATCCATCATAGCCATAAAGTAAGAATAAGCAATGACATTTTTCTCATAAGAGATTTAGAAGCAAATACCAGCTTTGTCACCTTTTAATGTTATTACTATTTAATACTCTTTCTTCTAGGTAAATGCTCAAAAGTTCTGCTTTGAGTCCTACTTTGATAGAGGCAACCTACCTCTTCTCTGTCCTAAGTGCCATTTATTTGCTTATATGTGCCAACTCATAGAGACCAGGGATTGATACTGGCTAACTAATGGTCTCCGTTTAACATCAAATGTATTCTACTAAAGAATGTCTAAAGGAAGGCTCGCAAAGGCAGAGAAGACTCCAGACTCACTCATGTACCATTCATCTATACACCCTCATACCCACCTACACTATCAAGAAGATAGATTTACGCTTTCTTCATATAGTTCCCTCTTTTATTGCTGTGCAACTTGTATGACTTTATTTTCCTTTTATTTACTCAACATGATTCTTTTATTATTATTATTATTTCTTTATTGGCAGGTTAATGTTTTACAGTCAACAGTAAATACAATAGTTTGTACACACGTAAGATTTCCCAGTTTTCCACATAACAATACACCCCCCACTAGGTACTCTGTCATCCTGTTCCAGGACCTGAACTGCCCCTACCCCTTGCTCTTAGAGTCTTTTACTTTGGTGCAATACACCAAACTCAACATGATTCTATTTTGAGCCAGTTTTGAGTAATGCCTGGGATTTTGTTGAAGGGAGAAACCATTTATTAATATCCTTTACCTACTGTTCCTGAGCCTAAATCCTTCTCACCTGTTTCTGTTTCTTTCCTGGGTTAAGGGCAGGGGTCTGAACATTTGGGGAGGGTTTGTGGAGAGTGGGAAGGGGACCTGTAAGAGGCACAATTTTAGAAGAACTTCAACTTTTTCCTTCCTCTGCCTCAAAGTCCATATACACACAACTTTAGTTTAAAGGTTTAGGACTAGTTAGACATACAGAATAGATACAAAATGGCACAGAATTTGGACACTGCCAAGAATTCAGCTGCACAGCAGCTGAGTAAGCTGGGTCAGAGGAAGGGAACTGATATTTATTGTGCTATGCCCTAATTGTGCTAACACTAGTTTTTAAAAAAGCTCATTCTTTACTAAGGACTCTAGGGTTTGTTATGCAAAAGTAGAGAAATGGGCTAAAGACTAACTTGTGTTGAATATAACACAACTAGTCTTTGTTGTCAAGCATCCTTCTAAACACTTTCATGTAGCTTCACAACTCTCTGAGAGTTGTATAATGCTCATATTACCGATGTGGGAACAGAAATTCTGAGTGATTAAATCCCTTACGCAAGATATATCTAAATGGGAAATGGAGAAGGCTAGATTTTCAACCCCATTTACTGGCTCATCCACTTGTTCTGCTTGTTCTACATGTTTATGTCTGCATAGCTTGGAGGAAACAGATTTTTATGCACTACTGTTTACTTTTCATTAAAAGCTAGTCTTAAGGGGCTGGGTGATGGTGCACCTGACTGAGCACAGGTTACGATGTGCAAGAATCTGGGTTCAAGTCCCCAGTTCATACTTGCAGGTGGAAAGCTTTGAGAGAAGGGAAAGCTTTCTATCTCTCCCACTTCCTTCTCGTTTTTTTCTTTGTTTCTATTCAATAATAAGTAAATAAATATTAAAAATATTTTTTAAAAAGGTAGTCTTGTCATTAACAAGTGACCACCTTATCATTTTTTACTTTCCATTTACTTGCTTATTTGACTAATAATTGTCGGACACCCCCCTTGCTCCATCCTCCATTGCTAATAGTATGGCCTATTTATATAATCATTGTTTTGCCTGATCTATCTTCTTTCTACCTCGAGACCCGTCCTGCCTGCAGGGTACATTAATCCCGCCAGTTAAAACCCTAGCAACCGTTGCTCTGGAAGCTTTCTACCTTTCCACTCTTTCCTTTTCTCTACCCCCTTTCCTAGCCATTTCCTTTTCCGACTTGCCACTTCCGGTTTGAAATATATAAAAGCGTAGTCTCTGATCAATAATGATGCATTGCGTTCCCTCTCTGCCATGAGTTCCTGGTCTCTCTCCTGCTTAGCTGAGTAAGCAACAACCCAGGTTGGCTCCTGTCGAGTTCTCTCCAACCCAGAGAGCATGTGCCCGGGAAGAAACACCCTCACACTAGCCCGTCAAATAAGAGCTTTTGTACTTTGTTATGTGCTTGTAAACGATTTTCTGAAATCAGTTCTTTTTCTGCCTTTCTTTCTTTACCAGAACATTGGTCAACTCTGGCTTATGGTGATGCCATTGATTGAACCTGGGACCTCTAGGACCTCAGGTATGAAAATCTATTGCACTATTGTTGGTGCTATCTTAGCTTCCTGATAAAAACCTTAAAAATATATTTTTTACCTCTTCTCCAACAGTGTTGTGTTAAGAATTTCCTTTCTCACTGTAGCAGCTCCCTTAATGTCAATTTGTACAGCTCCTACTAATTTCAGTCATTTGCATCATTAGGGAAATCTCATTCCAACACTCAGTTCTTATTCTTTTTAGTTATTTTGTATTGCCATCATGGTTATTGCTGGGGGCTCAGTGCCTGTACTCTGAATCTGCTGTTCTTGATGGTCTTTGCCATTTATTTATTTATTTTCTTTCCATTTGATTTGATAGGGCAGAATAAATAAATATATATATATATATATATATATATATATATATATATATATATAGAGAGAGAGAGAGAGAGAGAGATGCTTCATTGCTCTTGGAGCGCCGCCCCCCCCCCCCCGCACAGGTCAGGAGTGGGGGCTTGAACCTAGGTCCTTGCTCATGGTGGCCTGTGACTCAACTAGTGCACCACCATCCAGCCCCCTCCTGCTCCTTTTAAACTTCAGTCCCAAATGTACTTTGAAGCTTTGTCCCTCCTGTAGATAGGTGAAGCCTCATGATAGTTGAGAAAATGAAGTTGTACTGAGGTTGGTTAGAGACTGAGGAAGATTAGAGTTGTTCTTTATATACTTCCCTCACCTCCAGGAAGGAAATCAAACATCTCAGTTTTTTCAGGGATAGTTCCAGTTTTCACCCAGTGTCTTTGTGTGGTTATTAATAACAACTTTGTATCCTCACATTTATTCTATTATCATAGTTTGGAGTTGCTTGGCATGACAGACATTTCATTGGTGAGATATGTGGATAAAGGCATTGATCTGCTGACTTTCTGTGCTGTAGATATCCAAATGCCAATGTGTGTGTGTCTGGGTGTATGTGTGTGTGTGTCTTGTGTGTTTTACCAGAGTGCTGCTCAACTCTGGTTTATGATGGTATGGGGATTGAGACTGAGATTGAGATTTGTAGCCTCAGGCATGAGAGTCTTTTTTGCATAACCATTATGCTATCTACCCTTGCCCTGTTTTGCTTTTATAAATTGAAATGTGTGGCAGTTCACAAGATCCTCAAGAAGCTTCCCACTGTGTCATTTCCTGACTTGGGAGTTTTGATTCTAGCTTACCTTTTTTACTCATTATTTCAGCTTTTGCCTCATAATGCATTGCATACTTTTGGAAGAAGCACCTATAACCTTTTCATATTAAAGATAGAGGAATGGGCCTTTGGTCATCAAGGCAGAACTCCACAGAAGTTTAACTCTCTTCAGACTTTAGTTTTCTTTTCACAGGGTCAGAGTTGAGGAAAGAAAAAATGATTGTCCCTAGCACTGCTCTATTCTAGTGTCTCTCAGTAATGGAAGTGACTATCCACCTTTCTTTAAAATTAGAATGTGGGAAATTTACTACTAGGTACTCAGAGGGGGTATTAGCTGAAATACTGGGGCAACAGACCAAGTCCTACTTGACACTATGATACATATTGTTAACAAATGCCACTTCCACAAATATGGTAATGTAGCCATATTGTGAGCATCTGCCACATTGTCATAACCAAGTTCTGTCAGTTCTAGTTTTGTTTTTGACTTGTTTTTTAAAAATTATTTTCCTTCATTTAAAATATTTTAGTTACAGTGTATTCTTTTATCCTTCTTAATTATCTTGTCAAGAAAAAGAATTTTTGTTCTTTTTTTTTTTTTACCAATAGGTTTATCACTGGGGCTCGGTGCCAGCACTATGAACCCACTGCTGCCAATGGCCTTTTTTTTTTTCTTTTCTCCTTCTTCTTCCTCTTCTTCCTCCTTCTCCTCCTTCTTCTTTCTCTTTCTCCTTTTTCTTCTTCTCCTTCTTCTTCTTTCCTTTCTGTTTTATTTGACAGGATAGAGAGAAATTGGGAGGGGACGGACAATAGAAAAGAGCAGAAAAAGATAGACACGGGGCAGATCAGCTTCATCTCTCATGAAGCATTCCTCCTGCAGGTGGGGAGAGGAGGCTGGAACCTGGGTCTTTGCATATGGTGATATATGCGCTTAACTGGGTTCGCCACAGCCCCCCCCCAACATTTACTATTCTTGTAAAGCAACTTCAACCAATCAACACTGTATCTAAAGAAAATGAACAAATAAAGTAGATCCAAGGAAACAGAATAGCACTCATTTTATTTATTACACTTGAGGTAACTGTGTAGTCTCTTTGCTTTCTCAGGTTGTTTTAAGAAAGACAGTACTTATTTGAGAATGTGCCTGTTTAATTTGAAGCACGTTTCCCAAAATGTTGCTTTCTTTGCACCAAAACCAGAACATTAAGGATAGGGCCTTGAATATGCCCGGAAAATGATCTTCACACCTAGGTCCTTTTTAGAGGTCTCTTAGTTGCCAGTGTTTCTGTCTAAGCAGTCATTGGAACATTTGGTTTTCACTAATTTCTGCGCATGCGCCTTCCTTTGCCTAGAGCAGCTTTCCCTCCCTCCCCCAGGCTGCCTCACTCCAGGTGGGGGATGGCCTGGTCAGGAGTCAGGTCCAGCCTTGGGTTGGACTCATAAATGTGGAAATAACAAAATGTGTTCCCTGAAGCTTTGCAGCGTTGTCAGGAAATGGGCTGCTTGCATGTTGCACTTCCATGGATCTGGAAATTCTGCAGAGCTTGGGTTGACTCCAGAAAAAAAGTTTAAAAGTGTTCAGGGGAGAGAGGAATTAAAGCGGACCATTAGTTGGAGACACCAGTGCTCCTGCTGCGTCTGTGCCTTGGCCTGTTACTTGGCAGTGAGGAGAGCTGGAGCGTGTGTTGTGTACTGTGGCGGAGAAGTTTGCTTTTTTAAGGATGGGGTTTTGCAGAAACCTTCCTTCCCACATTTTTCATATCTCAGAAATCCTCGTGGCACCTTTGGGAAGGAATGGAGGGCTGCTGTTTCTGAGTGGAAGAAACCAAGACACAGAGAAGTCTGAACTTGAAACTCCTTAAGGATGAATATTGTAACTAATCCACCCTACCTGGTCTAGGCCTGCCATAAATGTGTGTAATAAGTGACTACATGAAAAAAAAATTTCTGTAATTATTTACATTTTATTAAAGGCAGGACCCAACTCAACATTAAGCCTCTGGATTCCCTGAGCTGTATAAATATTCGCAGGGGGACATGAATGAAGAAACTCAGCACCAATTTTCTTTAGTTGTGTTACTGACACAACATACTAATTATTCTAAACATAGGAAGGACTCTTCTGGTATTTCAAAAAGTCTAAGCAGAGTTTTCAGGACATATAAAGGAGTTGTCATACCAAGGAGATAGAGTTTTGGTTGGAGGAATGTTGAGTTTGGTTTCCCTTTTCTCTGTGGACTCCTTTTTCTTTTTCTTGCTGAAGTACTACTCAGCTCTGGTTTATGATGGTGAGGGGACTGAACTCTGGATTTTGGATCCTCAGGCTTGAAGGTCTTTTTGCATAACCATTCTGCTCTATCTGCTGCCCCATAGTGGGTTTCTTTCTTTGCTTCCAGACCACCAAAGTTGTAAGATTGTGAGGCCAATAGTCGTGAGACTTGGTGACCTGTAGTCCTTGCTCCAATTCAGCCCCTAAAGTGACAATATAGAAAGGATAACTAGTGACCTGTTAGAAGCACAGCTGATTTAGGGTAGTTGGTGTTCTTTTTGTTGTTGTTGTTTGTTTGTTTGTTTTGTTGTTGTTGCTAAATTCAGCTTCTCAGGAAACTCCTTAGGAGACTAGTAAAGAATGTGATCATCAATCAAGTAAAAAGAGGAGTGGTTAGGGGTTTGGGCTTATTTTAAAAGTAATTCATTATTTGTTCTTTTGTGGAAGATTTTGAAGGGCCCTTTCTAGGATGTTCAAAGAAGTTCCTGAGTCTCTTGATCTGCAGTGATGTTCAGATCCTGACTCTGCAGCTCACATATATGGGATTGGTTGTATATGTGACTTTTAGGAGGTTATTAAACTTTTTTTGAGTTTCAACTTCCTCAGCTGAAAAGTAGGGATTGATAAATTGCATTTAAGTCATCATTTGTAATGAAACCTTAAGAAATTAGTACATATAAATCTCTTAAAATGGTGCATATGTGCTAGCAAGATTGTTGCTTAAACACCATTAATCTGCTCATTTTACAGACTAGAAAAAAATGGATAAAACCTATGGTTTTGATAGCATCATTTCTGGAAGCTAGAGAATGAACTCTCATTTAAGAATAAAGATCTTAAAGATAAATAGCTCCTGTGAAAATGTTATTTTCAGTCTTCGTTTCTTTACAAGTAGTTGGTGAACCCATTCTTCATACTAATTCCTCAAATTCTCTGTACTATTGATAGTTCTTCATATTATTACTAGACCTACTTAAGCATATTGGTCAATGTTCATGAAATCTTGAAAGATGGTGTGTGTGTGTGTGTGTTTATTCTTGATAGAGATGGAGACAGAGAGAATGAAAGGGATCATAGCAGCAAAGCTTCCTTCTCTGTGGTAGAGACCAGGCTCAAAACCAGGTCTCACATTTGGCCAAGCAGCTTATTATTGCAATTAACTATTTCAGTGACACTCTGTGTGTCTTTTCAAATGCATACCTCTGTGCCTCTTCTCCTTTGAGCATTGATTATGAAACTGAAGTTGGGATTAAATAACAAAATGTCAGCAAATAGTTGGAATATTCTGGTGTAAGTTCTCACAATGTGAGCACTCATTACTCAGCTCTACATTATTTTTAAAAAGAAAGAAAAAGTAGGAGGAAGCTGGCTCAGATCACCTAGGCAAAGCAATTTTCCATGAACACTGCTATTCCAAAGCACAACAGGAAACTTATTGAAAACTTAGTGAGTTGGAGAAAAACAGTAGCTAGTGCAACAAAGAGTGTCAGGAGAAGACAGAGAAAGAATGAAGAGACCATAAAATTGACCAAAGAGTACAGAACATAGTTCTCTTAGGAAAACTTTTTGTAAGTCATGCTGGGAATTTCTTTTGCTCTACAACAGGGAGTTCATGTACATGCAAATGTACACACACACACACACACACACACACACACACACACACACACACACACATCTGGTGCTTGAATTGCAGATAACCTAACCCAGCACTAACCTTGGCATAGCTACAGAAGTAATATTTTTACCAGGATGAACTGTTGTTGAGCGATTTCTCCAGTGCATTAGTCATGCTTTACTTTAACTTTAGACATGAGGTTTTTTTTTTCTTTCTAACTCATTTTAAAGTATACAATTTTCTGATTTGATCTAGGAAAGAAGGCTATTGCCATTCCAGAATGCTAAAGTTATTTACACACTCAGGCAGTATAAAACCAAGTGTCATCTATACCAAGGGGCTGTGGGTACTCAAAACAGTAACCACTTACCTTTTATAAGGTTCTTTTATGAGTTCCACTCAATCACTAATATTGGGAAGTCTCAGAATTACCTATAGAAACAAAATAAAAATGGTGAAGTCAGTATATTGCTTTGGATAGATAACTTACTATTCTGCCAAATTTATGTTTTACAGACTTTAGAGAACATATGATGTTACTATCTTATCCTGACTTTTATTAGAATTCCTGTAGAAGATCTGTAAGTAATTGTACAGTTATCCAAAGGAGTTCAGTAAATAAGTAAGAAATAATGACTTTTCTCAGGGCCTACTCTTACAGGCTGTTATAGTATTAAGTGTAAGACTAAAATAGTAGTTTTCAAAATGGGTGCCTTAGCTTCACCAGTATCACCTGGAAATTTATTAGAAATTTAATTATTTTGTAATTTCAAGAGGCCTCACCACTCGTGGCTGACTTTTTTCATATATAGAGAGAGACAGAGACAGAAAGATAGGAAGACAGAAGGAAAGACATTATAGCGATGAAGCTTCCCCCAGTGCACTGGACTAGAACCTACATCACCTGTAAGGTAAAGCAGGCACTCTCCCAGGTGAACCAGAAATTTAAGTCCTTAGGCTTCATTCTGTATTAACTGAATCAGATACTCTGTGTATGAGGTCTAGACCTTTGCATTTTAATAAGCCTTTCTGTTGCTTCTGATGTATACTTCAGTTTGAAGGTGAATGAGTTAGTTGTTCAGGGCAGCTAATTATTAATTAGAAGATGATTAAATAATCTATCTACTGACTTAGTGACAGGTTTAGTGTTGGTTATAACAAAGAGAAATAATAAGTATATTTTTCTATTTAAATCCTGTCAAAACTAATAAGGAAGGATCAGCACACCTATTTTATAGCTAAGGATACTGAGATTTAAAAAGATTACATTTACATAGCTGAGATTCCATTCCATTCCAATCTGCCTTCAAAATCTGATTTTTTTAGTTTATAGTTCCAATAACTGATGCCCTGATAGACTCACCATTGTATTTTCAAGTGGGTTAACAATTTCAGCTCTGGATATAATCAAGATCAAGTCTAGATACAGTGTTTGCCTTCAGTATGGATAGCCAGTTTCATTAATTCATCATATTAAGTCAGTAAGATTGTTATGTTGCTTAAACACCATTAATATGCTCATTTTACAGACTAGAAAAAAATGGATAAAACCTATGGTTTTGATAGCATCATTTCTGGAAGCTAGAGAATGAACTCTCATTTAAGAATAAAGATCTTAAAGATAAATAGCTCCTGTGAAAATGTTATTTTCAGTCTTCGTTTCTTTACAAGTAGTTGGTGAACCCATTCTTCATACTAATTCCTCAAATTCTCTGTACTATTGATAGTTCTTCATATTATTACTAGACCTACTTAAGCATATTGGTCAATGTTCATGAAATCTGAAATGGAATTGGTGTATTGCACCAAAGTAAAAGACTCTGGGGTGGGTGGGTGGGGAGAATACAGGTCCATGAAGGATGATAAATGACATAGTGGGGGTTGTATTGTTAAATGGGAAACTGGGGAATGTTATGCATGTACAAACTATGGTATTTACTGTTGAATGTAAAACATTAATTCCCCAAAAAAGAAATAAATTTTTAAAAAAGTCAGTAAGTGACTTAAACTTTTACTTCTTTCATTTGAAATAAGGTAATAATGGTGAACTTTATAATATACCTGGTGGAGGCAAAGGAGATGGAATGACTTTCCTCAAATAATACTGTATCATGCAGATTAACTTTAGTAAGTACATAACAACATGAAAGCTTATGCAAAAATAGAATTTCCTTAATGAAACATATTTTGGATATATCAAGAGAATCTCAATATAAAACATTAAAACCTCTAACAGCAGTAAAAAAAATAACCTATTTTTGTGGTGGAAACTATGTTTTTTAGCAAAGTACTTTTTGTCAAGGAACAACAGGAGAACTCCCTGGAAATATCATAGAAAAACTGCTTAAATGAGAAAAGAAAGTATAGGGGAGTACACATTTCAGAGGCAGAATAACATAGTTATTATGATTATTATTTTAGTTCAGGAATTTTAATGACAAAAGTGTTTTATTGCTGTCAGTGCATAGCTGTAACATCTGAATATTGCTGACTACATTCAACACTTGATTACTTTGAATTTTTCCTAAAATAATAACTATCATTTTCCAAATCTGACCAATCCAGCTGTTTATATAGGCTCTCTGTTACACATTTTCAATAAACATTTTTAACTCTTTGTTACACACAAGAAAGTACAATGTTCTCTAAATATAGACCAGGGCCCATGAGATAGGGCACTTGTGCACATGTATCCATAAATTGGAGGGAAATATATACCTTAAAGTCAAAGTGCGTAATAATCTACAGTGACTCAACAAATGCAGCAAGCAAGTAAAAAGACCTAAAAAAGATACCATAAGGTATCTAATCAAATATTTTTTTTTACTTAAACCTAGATACCCTCCTCACCTACTACCTATTTCACTTCCCTCAATTACTCTAAGTCCAACCATGTCAGACAGTAAAGACTACAAAAGCTGGATAAGAGCAAAAGACTGGCACACTTTAATAATGGCCTGGCTGGTCACTACCAGAACACCCCATTATCTGAGGCCCTAGGAATCATTTGATTCCAATATAGATATGATGAGCCTAGACCTCTAACAGAACCCTCTCTCCACTATCACTGGACATCTACTTCAAGAATAACATCATAAACCCTCTTGTGGGCCTCAACAGGACAGTGCCCTCAATATAGAACAACAATGGTAGAAATTGCCCCTCTTTAGAGGGAGGCTTGGTCAACACACTCTGCCACTGGAGGAAGACTGGTCCTGAAATGAGTGTAGCCTAGAATATTCCTAGCTGTGACCATGGACTGTGATCTCAGAATGACAGGGATACAGAGGTTACACAGGCTTCTGTGCTAAATATAGTTAGACATGGGCCTGAAATCAGATTGATGGGGTGTATAGCTAATGGTATTTATATATTTTCCCTCATATTTGGGAGCTTCTCTCTGCTCTTATCCAGCTTTCTGGTCCTACCCTCAACCCTGACACCATCTTCCCAGACAATACTCCTAGCCCACCTGCATGTTATCTGTTGGGCTCAGTCAAAAATTAATAAAGTCGTGGGTCCCTTGGAATACACCTAAAATAGATTTCCTACCTCCTTCCAACATGAAGATCCCAAATTTCATCTGCAATACTTTTACCTTTAAGTTCCTGATTATTAAGCAAATTGTTTGCTGCTTTATATCTTAATGTTTTCAGTCACCAAGTTGCAGATGTTTCCATGATGCCAACCTGAATTCTCTGGGCAGATGATCTCACCAATGTGTCTTCAAACCCCACCTTCCCAGAGCCCTGCCTTACTAGAGAAAGAAAGAAACAAGCTTGGGGTATGTATTAACCTGTCAACACCCATGTCCAGTGGAGAATCAATTACAGAAGCCAAACCCCCCACCTTTTGCACCCCATAAAGATTTTTGGTGGTAGAATTATATGGAATTATACCCCTGTTATACCACAATCTTGTCAATCATTATTAAAGCACTAAAAAATTATTTTAAAAAAGAAAGTACAATGTTCTTCAAAGAGGATGCTAAACTGTAGTGTTTTCATTACCTACTTCAATAGAGAAAAAAGAGAACAATAAAAAAATTATGCAACATGTTTTATTGATTTAATAATAATCGATATGACCATACAATAAGAGATATACAATTCCACACAATTCCCACTGCCATAGTTCTGCATCCCATTCCCTCCATTGGAAGCTTTTCTATTTTTTATCCCTCTGGGAGTATGGACCTAGGATCATTATGGAGTGCAGATAGGAGGGAGAAAGAAAGATACTCATAGCTCTACTTCATGGCTGGTGAAATGTTCTCCCTACTGATGGGGACTGGGTCCTTGTACATTATAATATGTATGCTATACCAGATGTGCCACCACCCAGCCCTTCATAATACATTTTCTTTAAAAATTTTTTTTTATTATTTATTTTCCCTTTATGTTACCCTTGTTGTTTTATTGTTGTTGTAGTCATTATTGTTGTTGATGTCGTTGTTGGATAGGACAGAGAAATGGAGAGAGCAGGGGAAGACAGAGAGGGGGAGAGAAAGACACCTGCAGACCTGCTTCACCACTTGTGAAGCGACTCCCCTGCAGGTGGGGAGCTGGTGCTACTGCTGGACTCTCCATAATACATTTTCATGGCACTGTGAAAGAGATGAAATAGGTCATTCTTTGTTATTTTAATTGACTAATTAGGATTACATTTGTTGCTAGCATGTAACCATAAATGAACCTCCAAAAGCTTAACTGAAGTTCTACATAGTTAAGTTGGTTTCAAATTATGTTGGTAACATGAGCAACATGTAGGTGCTATCACAACTTTTTACTTATAATTATCCAGTTCACGTGCCTAGTATATGACTTCATCATCATAAGCAGTGAAAACAGGAAAGAAAAAAGAAGTGAACATGGGGACAAAATGCCCTTTTACTTTTTTATTTTCTGGGAAGATCTATATAATTCAGTCATGGCGGTGTTCTGCTACTTGTGGTTGGTGCAGTTCTTATTACTCATAAAAATAACCATCTCACACCCTTTTTCCTTGATTATCTAGTAAATTTAATTCAAAGAGGAAGAAAAGCTATAAAACAAATACACAAACCCACAAGATAGGCTAAGAAATAATGGACTAAGATTATTTCTTAACTTACTTAAGTACAATGTTTTGCATAACAGATATACCTCTCCATAGTCAATAGATGGATTTCTCAAAAGTTACTTGTAAATCAATTTTGCAAAACCAAATCATATTTTGAATGCATTAGATGAGTTTTCTATTTAATGAAATGCTAGCGTGAATCTTTTTGGGATGTAAAAAGAATTTTCTTAAAATGAAATCTCAATTCTAATATATCATTATTCCAAGTCCATGAGACCACTGAATAAATTTCTATCAACTGAGGTTCTCACCCAGTTCTCCATCACATTATACCTGAATGCCTCAAGAGTCTTGCAAGAAATATTTCTGTAGTGTTGCTTTTAGATTCAACCCAGATTTACAAATCCACAAAGATTCAAATAAAGTATAAAAAGGCTTAATAAGTTAACAAGTGGAATTAATTTACCAGCATGCAAAGAGATATATTTATATCAAAGTTCTTGGGGTTTCCTGCTTAATGCAGGGTTCAGTAATGCTTAATGATTCCCTGAACTCTGAAAATAAGGCTTTTTAATTCTTTTTTTTACCCACACTGTGTAGAACAAGGGGGGGGGGGGGAAGAAGAGATTAGACATAGAGATCATGCTTATCTCTATATCTGGGTTCCAGCTGCCTCTAGTTTCATTCTGTACCATAATAAACAGATGTGAAATAGGTCATTGCTCAGTCTGTAATATGCTACTTGTAAATAAAGCATATATTGTAGATAGAGGATTAGCTATATATGTATGGAATGTTTGCATTGCAGCAGCACCATCAACAAAAATTTGAATTTAATGTTAAAATTCAGCATGCTTGTTAAGCATCACCATACTTAAAATGGCCTATCCACTATATCACTAGGTTATCCCCCTCCCTTTTTATGTTTATTTATTTTCCCTTTTGTTGCCCTTGTTGTTGTTTTCTATTGTTATTGTAGTTATTATTGTTGTTGTTATTGATGTCGTCATTGTTGGATAGGAGAGAGAAATGGAGAGAGGAGAGAAGACAGAGAGGGGGAAAGAAAGACACCTGCAGACTTGCTTCACCACCTGTGACGCAACTCACCTGTAGGTGGGGAGCTGGGGCTCTAACCAGGATACCTGAGATGGTCCTTGCGATTCGCACAATGTGTACTTAACCCATGGCACTACCACCGGACTCCCCCCTCCTTTGTTTTTTATGCTGGGGCCTTGCACAGGTAAGATCTCATGTAGGAAGGTATTTACCCCCTGTAGTAATTCACCAAGACCTGGAAAGCAGTGGAAAGTAGGTTAGTAATTTTCTGATTTTATTCTTGCTCTCTGAAGTCACATACCTCCAGTCCCTGTACTTTATTTACACTTCCTTCCTTTCTTTCAGTAGACATGTGATTCAAATGCCTTTGTGTATTTGGCTACTCCATAGCTCCCAAGTTTGCATAATGATCTCAGATTTTCAAACATCATCAATTTCTTTCCAAATTCTCTGCTGAGAGTATCCAGCTTACAACTTTGACTCTGGTGCTTGGTGCCCATCAGTCAAAAGAATGGAAGTCTAGAGTCAGAGTCGGAGCTGGGATAATGCCAATGAGTAAAAGCCAGCTTTCTGTGAGCCCAACACTTTCTCCACACTGAGGGTGGAGAAAGTGCAATATTTAGAGAAGTTTGATTGGGATCATTTTCAAAATTGAATTTAGTTACAAGGTAACATCCTAGATAATTACAGTGTATTGATGGGCAGATATTAAAGTGACTACCAGCTATCCATTAAGTCCTGGGCATGAATACACAGTGTGAAGAGGATCCTGAAAGTAAAAGAAGGCAAGATGAGAGAAAAATAACTCAGGTCCCTGCTAGTGGGCCATGGAAAGGTTAAAGGAAACAAACTGAGAGTAAGTGCAAAAGATAATATGTCTTAAGGCAAAACACACACACACACACACACACACACACACACACAAAGAGGACTCATGAGCTAATTTAATTTCAGCATTATGAAACAGGAGGAATAGCCTTCTTCTCCTTCTCTTCCTCTATGTATTGAGTGTCCCTGGGGAGGAAAGATGAATTGTACCAAGTGTCAAAAGCATAAAAAGTGTGTGTGTGTGTGTGTGTGTGTGTGTGTGTGTGTGTGTGTGTGTACAGAGGCAGATAGGAAGCCCATGATTATGTTTGCTTTTTTGTATCATCACTGTATTCAGCTGGAAGAAGAAATATACATTGGAAATTAAAAAAAAGAGAGAGAGAAATTTACTTTCTTACTTATTTTGTTGTTGCCAGGGTCTGTCTGTTCTTGGGTGACTTTTTAATATAGAACTAGAGAGTCAGAATCAAGGAGGCAGATAAAGGAGGAACGTTATCATAGCACTGATGCTTTCTCTCATGAGGTGGGAATCAGGTGGGAATCAGGTTTGAAACTGGATTATGCACATGACAAAGCAACACACTATCCAAGTGAGCTATTTTGCTGGCTCGAAAATACTTTAATAATATGAAACAATTTAACAAAATTGAAATTATTGCCTTTCATTGGTTTGAAAATGGGAAAAATTCTTTATCTGGATGAGTGGAAACCAGAAAAGGTTGCTTCATAAAGTCTTACACAAATTTCTTATCTGCTTCCTGTTCCCTGGTCTACCATCTATCACTGGCATTAAATCTCCCTTTTCACAGAGTCACACATTTTGAACCTCAAATTTTGGAGGCAAGAGCTTCCTTTTTGTTATTTTGTTTTTGGTTTGTTTAAAAGTTCCTAACAAACCAAATTTCATTTTTATCCAAATAAACCAGTGCATACTAATAATGTATGTAGTCTTCATTTTACTTCCCCATTATTTCTGCCTGGTTTATTGGAGATTGAATGTCCTCTGGACTCAGGTCACATGAAGACATTATTATCACCTCATTGTTCCCAGCACCTGGCTATAGAACCTGTAGTGTGAACAATTGCTGAATGACAAATGCCCTAAGCACTGGCCTGCCATGCCTAATTATACAGCTGTCATGGTGCACTGGGCAATTTCTCTTTCCAACATCTCCTCCCCTCTGTCCAGCTTCAAACCACACAGTAAAGAGAAGACTCCACAGAGCTCTGCATTAGGGCTTTTAGAGCAACCACAATGCAATCAAAATTATCAGACTACAGGAGGGCCAGAAACCATTTTTGGAGTGTGGTTGACCCATGTGTTGCTCTTGGGTTGTCATATGGGGCAGACAAGGGTGCTGTTCATTGGGGCACATATGAAAATGATTATTATTCAGACTGCTTTGCTTGTTTATTCTTATGTCTCATTTTCTAACTTTGCCTTCTGGCTTCTTAAACTGGAAGAAAGTAGATTATGATTCTATTAAATCCAACCCAGAACTGAGGTAGTGGTGCTCACTTAGCAATTCCAACCCTGAGCCATCTGGGATGGAATCAAGATTAGTGGATAACTAATGTCGTGGCAAGAGTATAAGGAAGTATAAATTGAGGGAAGGAAAATTATTTAGCTATAAATTTAAACTGTGGTATGAACCTTTATTTACTGTTCTTTGATGGAACTGTTGCAACTGTCATATGATGCTAAGAAAAGTTTCTGTGCAGTTCCTGTATAGTGATGTGTCTCACAGATTTGCTTAAATCCTTGGTTGCAAGCTTTTTCACCTCCTAATCATCTATTAGGAAATTTTGCTGTAAAAAGATAAAACCACACAAAATGGAGGAGTCTATCATTAAGGACTCAGACTCTAATGTCAGGTGACATTTAAAAAAATACATTAACTAAGTTATTTATTTGATAGGACAGAGAGAAATTGAGGGTAAGTAGAGAGACAGAGAGAAGGAGAAACACCTGCATCACTGATCCACTGTTTGTGAAGCTTGCCCACTGCAGGTAAGGATGTGGGGGTTTGAACCTAAGTTCTTGCACATTGTAATGTATGTGTTTTCAACCAAGTGTACCACTGCCTGGTGACATTTATTTATTTATTTTTTAATTTTTGAGAGAAATTGAGAGAAGAGGGAAGACAGAAAGTGGGAGAGAAAGATAGACACCTACAGACCTGCTTCACTGTTTGTTAAGCAACCTCCTTGCAGGTGGGGAGCCAGGGGCTCAAACCTGGATCCTTACACAGGTACTTGCACTTCGAGTCATATGCGCTTAATCCTCCATGCTACCTCCCCCGCCCCGACATTTTTAATGACAGAAAAATACATGTGGTTAGTTTCATCAGATTACTTTAGAATAAAGCAGAGGAGTGTTGTTATTTCTTATATATGCAACACCATAGTTATCACAATGTGTTCAAGACATTTTGCAGTTTGGATGCTTTTTTCAACTATAAGTTCATGTGTTTCAATTTCTTATATTCCATATGAGTGAAACCATCCAGTAGTCATCTTTCACTTTCTTTCTTACTTTATTAAGCATAATCACCTCTAGTTCCACTTATTTTGTCTAAAAGGACACCATATAGTTTTTAATTGAAAAGTAGTATTCCACTGAATATAAATTTCATTATTTTTTAAATCCAATTGTTAGTTGAACATTTAGATTGCTTCCACTCATCAATATTTGTGAATGAAGTAACTAGGAACATAGGGGTATAAAAGTTGAATTAGTGTTTTCTTGTCCTTTGGCTATGCATAAGACTGGTATTGCAGGATCATAAGGAATTTCCATTTTAATTTGGTCAGTGACTTTTCATATTATTTTCCATAAAGACTGTACTAGTCTGTATTCCCACCAAGAGTGTACCAGGGTTGCTTTTTATCCATATCCTAGCTAATACTTGTATCTTGACTTGATGATATTAGCCTTTCAGATGGGTGTGAGGTGGTATCTAACTGTGGTTTTAATTTCATTTCTCTAAGTGAGGTGGAGAATTTTTCATGTCTGTGGATCATCTGTATATATGTTTTGAAAATTGCTTATTCTGGTATTTTGTCTTTTTTTAAATAGGGGTATTATTATTTGTTGTTGTAAAGCAGATAATGTTTTATAGATATTTGACATCAATCACTTGTCAAATGTGTGATGTACAAATATCTTCTTTCAATGGCTGAGTTCCATATTTATCTTTGTGAAGTTTTGAAGTGTTGAAGCTTTTTAATTTGATGTAGTCTCATTTATATAATCTTGTTTTAGTTTCACTTGTCTATAGGGATGAAGTTTTGAATCCGTCTTTGATGTTAAGGTTCTGAAGTGTTTAATCAACTTTTGTTATGTATATATTTTTTAATTTTTTAGGCTTATTTATTCCCTTTTGTTGCCCTTTTTTTTTATTGTTGTAGTTATTGTTGTTGTTATTGATGTCGTTGTTGGATAGGACAGAGAACAATGGAGAGAGGTGGGGAAGACAGAGGGGGGGAGAGAAAGATAGACACTTGCATACCTGCTTCACCACTTTTGAAGCAACTCCCCTGCAGGTGGGGAGCCAGGGCTCCAACTGGGATGTTTATGCCAGTCCTGTGTTTTGTGCTTAACCTGCTGCGCTACTGCCCGACTCCCTTGTTATGTATATTTTATAGCTGCAGGTCTAAGATGTTTCATAACATTTGAGTTGATTTTGCTGTATGGTGATGAGAGGTGGTCTAGTTTATTTTTTCTACGTGTAACTGTCCTATTTTCTCAGCACCATTGATTGAAGAGGTCTACTTTCCCTTCTGGATAGTTTTGACCCCATTATCCTAAATTCTACACATATGGGAGTTTATTTCTGGACTTTCTATTCTGCTCCATTATCTGAGTGGCCATTTTTGTTCCAGTACCACACTGTTTCAGTTTCAGTTACTATAGCTTTGCAGTATAAACTGAAGTTGGGAAGCATGATACCTCCATCCTCCCTCTTTTTTTCTCAGGAGTGCTTTGGCTGTGTGTGATTCCACAAACATTTTTGGATAAGTTTATCAATGTCATTGAAAAATGGTGTTGGTATTTTGGTAGTTATTGCATTGCATTGAATCTATAGATCATTTTAGGAGAGGTTAGCCATTGACTTTTAGCATTGTGAGATATGTTTGGTAAAGAAGGTATTAGAAAACAAGCTATTATATCTAAATGAGTTAAGTAATAGATAATTAATGTTCTTGAAAACTTTTGTAAATTTCTAACTAAATTTTATTTTATTTACCTTAGCTTGATCAACTCTTTGTTTTTGTGGATGCGAGGGTAACTGTATTTACTGATTTGAAACCCGAGATTTAAAAAAAAAATTTGTTCAATCTTTTCTCATATTCTCATTTAATGTGCTACTGGTACTTCATTCTGAGATTTGGTGGTAGATAATAGTTGGTGACAATATTTGCCTCTTGATTCAGTTTTCAGACTGTGTATAGCATAAACCATGCTTTTTAAAATTTCTTGTTCCTATTTTTAACTGTATTCTTCACACAATAGAAGCTTCATAATTAGTTAATAAATAGTGTATGGCAATATGTTTTATTAAAGCCATAATTTTAGCAGACATAATATATATATGTATAATTATAGGTATATAATTTCCACTTACCCAACTATTTATTTAATATAGATTTACTATACTTCTGATTATGCCAGAATTTTTTGCTTGGCCTGGGAAGAATTATATCTAAGAAAATATTTCAATATTGAAGATCAAGTTTTACCTATATTATATAAATATACTAATTTAAGCAGGTATGCTTAATTTAAGCAAACTATAATTGCTTATTCAGATGTACTAAATATTTAGAAGTTAGCATTTTTTTTGCATGAATGTACCCAAACTTGATTATGAAAGGACAAAGAGAATGGAAATTTAGATATTGTGTAGAAACAATGTGTTTTTCATCATTTTTCTTTCTGCTTCTCTTTAAATTAACTGATTACATTTTATAACTTAATCTCATAGTTGATCAAAGCCTATGAATCCCAGAGGGTTACATATAGTTTCCTTTTCTTTTATTCTTAAAAACCATCTTATAGAATACATTTACCCTCACTTTAGAACCACATTTTTCATTTTGTCTCTCAAGAATTTTGGTGATTCCAATGCTCTCATCTTCCTTTAAAGCTCTCTGAAGAAATCTGTCTAGACTATGACCAGTGAGACATAAACAGAATGCTGTAACACTTTAAAAAATACACTTTGAAGAAAAGGCACAGGAACAGAGAGAGTTCCCTAGGTAGGGTGTGTGATTTGCCATAAGAGCAGTTCAAGTGTATATCCCAGCACCACATGTGAAATTGGTACCAGACGAAGTTTGGCACTGTGGCGTCCATCCCTCTCCCTCTGTCTTTGTTGATCTCTCTCTCTGAGTTTCTATCTTAATAACAATGTAAATAAATGAAGAAATGTTCATAAAGTTCCTTCCTCTATTTTCTGCCTAGAACTCATAATTGCTGAGTAGATTCTAGAAGACACGTTGGATAATTAGTACAAGCTCTACTTTCTTGTGATAACAGATCTGTAAAATGAAAAGTGCCACCACAGCAGTTTGGGGTGGCTAACTCCTGATTTCTTCATGTGAGGGAAAAATAAACTTTCACTTTCTTTAAGGGTGTTTTAAATTCTTCTGTACCATATAGTGGAACCTAACTCTAACAGATACTTAGTGTCTTCTGTTTTTTCTGTCATTAATATAGATATTCTTCTGTGGAATTGGCCTAAAAGACTTAATGAAAAATATGTTGTTAGCATTAGCAGCTGGGAAATAGGACTATTTAATGTCAGAAACCATAAACTTTCTTTATACTTCCAAGGTGGAATACTATCAGAGTTTTTTTTTAATTTTTTATTTATAAAAAGGAAACACTGACTAAACCATAGGATAAGAGGGGTACAACTTCACACAACTCCCACCACCAGAACTCTGTATCCCACTCCCTCCCCTGATAGCTTTCCTATTCTTTAACCCTCTGGGAGTATGAACCCAAGGTCCTTGTGGGATGCAGAAGGCTGAAGGTCTGGCTTCTGTAATTGTTTCCCCCACTGAACATGGGCCTTGGCAGGTGGATCCATACTCCCAGCCTGTCTTTCTCTTTCTCTATTGGGGAAGAGCTCTGGGGAAGCAGAGCTCCAGGAAACATTGGTGGGGTTGTCTTTCCAGGGAAGTCTGGTCGCATCCTGCTAGCATCTGGAACCTGGTGGCTGAGAAGAGAATTAATATACAAAGCCAAACAAATTGTTGACCAGTCATGGACCTAAAGGCTGGAATAGTATAGATGAAGAGTTGGGGGGGGTCCTCCATTTTGTAGATAGTGAGTAGGCATATTTTAGTTATGCCTGTGGCTATACTAGTGTTACTATTATTATTATCATTATTATTATTTTGCCTGAGCCTGAAATCTGATATGCACGTGGATCCTAATTATTCTCTGGGAAGATGATGTCATGGCTGGCAGAAGGGCCAGAAATCTGGATCAGGGAAGAGAGTAGCTCCCAAATATGGGAAAGGTGTATAAATTATTGATTGTAAACCCCATAAATTTGATGTGATCTGGGGCCCATATTCAGCTTAGAAGCATATGTGACCTCTGCATCCCTGTAGATCTGAGCTCACATTCTGTGGTCATGAGTAGGAACGTTCCAAGCTGCCCCAATATCAGGACCAATCTTTCTCAGGTGTAGCATAGAGTATGTTGTCCAGCCTCCCTTCAGAGGATGGAACATTCTCTACCATTGTTGATGCAAGTTGAGGGCAAGGTCCTATGGGGGTCCAAAAATGGGTCTATTGTGTTGTTCCTGATAAAGATGACCAGTAAAAATGGAGAGAGAGATTTATTCTAGGTCTAGGCCGATCATGTCTGTTTGGGAATCTCAGGACTCCCAGTATAGGGCCCCAGCTGATGGTATGGCCTGCTAGTGACTAAAGCATCATCATTAAAGTATGCAGTCTTTTGCCCTTATTCAACTTTTGCAGTCCTTGCTTTGATGAGGTTAGCTTTGGGGTGAGTGAGAGAACTGTAATAGGAAGTAGGTGAGGAGGGTATCTAAGTCTAAGTAGATACTGTTTCTTTAGGAACTTGATATTGACTCACTGCAGAATATTGTTTACTTGTACTTTCAGGTATATATTTTGCCCTAATTTATGGATACATGTGAACATATGCTCTATCTTACAGGACCTGGTCTATATCTAGGTATTGAGACTTTGTTAGTAAGTGAACCTCCTGGAATGGAGTCAGAGAATACTATGAAAGAAAGGTCTCACCGGAGTAATGAGGGTGTACGGTTGACATTCCATGCCTGATGTCTTAGAGAGTTGTTTTTTTTTTTAACTTAGAATAAAAAAGATGATGATATCTTGAACCTTCTGTAGAATTTTATAACTTGGATAGTGCAAGACTGAGGATAGGGAAGGACGTAGGATGGTTGAAAATTATCATTTAGATCCCCATTTCCCAGCAGAATCCAGATATAGGTTTAGGGTGACTGGATTAGCTAAATAATCAGTAGTTTCTGGAAGAACTGGTGGCAATGGTTCTGGGAAAGGTATTTCTCATAACTGAAATGATTTTTTTATTGATGCAGCAACATGTATGGAAAAACCTACAGCTTCATAAATAAATAGCTATATCAAAATGACTACTTCTGCCATGGTTATAGCTTCTTGGGAGGGCATACTTCTTTACTGATTTGGTGGGGGAGCAGCTCATCAAAACTGGTCCTTAAAGTCAGGCCACTACAGTGGTATAAAATTGGAGTAGCATCTTTACAAGTTATGCAGAACTTCACACTATTCTTTTCCTTTCCTTTCTTTTTATTGCCACCAGAGTTATCACTGGGGCTTGGTGCCAGCACTACAAATCCATGGCTCATAGTCGCCACGTTTTGTTTTTTTTACTTGACAGGACAGAGAGAGATTGAGAGGGAAGGGAGACACACACACACACACACACACACACACACACACACACAGAGACTGAGAGAGAAAGAAAGACACCTATAAACTGGCTTCACCGCCTGTGAAGTGTCCTCTCTATAGATAAGAGCAGGGTGGGGGTGGGGGGAATCCTTGTGCATGTTAGTATGTGCTATGTGTGCTTCACCAGGTGCACCACTGCTGGCCAGACTTCACTTCATACTATTTCAGAGGGAAATAACCAATCTTGAAAGCATTTTTTTTCTTTTTTTACTATTTCAGTGTGAGATTAAACACACAGCTTAAATGGTCCAAATGAATAACTATTTGTATGTGTCCCTTTAGTGTTTCTTCATTGTAAATTTAATTTTTGTCAAGGTAACGCATTTAGTGTTAGCTTAAAAAGTCAGCCAAAAGAGGCTGAAAACTAAGTCACCTGGTGGAGAGCACATTTTATGTATGTGAAGATCTGGGGTCGTCTCCCCTGGCCAGTATTTGGGAGCATCACACAAAGGGGAAGCGGTGTTGTTGGGACTCTCCTCCTCTCTGTTTCTTTCCTTCTCTGTCTCTCATCCTCAATTTGGGGAAAAAGAGAAAAAAAAAGTGGTGGGATTGAATAGACACAGAATCTCAGAAAAGCCCTGGTATTTTTTTTTTTAAAAAAAGTCAAACCAGAGTGTAAGTTAACTTTCATTATGACCAGCAATACACATTATGTTCAGGTTTTAAAAAATGTATTGAAGAGCAGGAAGATGGCACCCCCAGTACCATAGCAGACTTTCATGCCCAAGGCACCAGAGTTCTCAGGCTCAATCTCCAGGTCTCCATAAGCCTGAGCCAAGCAGTCTGTTTTGTTTGTTTGTTTTAAAATAATAGTGGCAGGCCAGGTGGTGATGCACTTGGTTGAGTGCATATATTACAATGTGCAAGGACCCAGGTTTGGGCCCCAGTCCCCACCTTCAGGGGGAAGGCTAAGCAAGTGGTAAAGCAATGCCGCAGGTGTCGTCTATTGGTCTCTCCCTATCCCTTCCCTCTAGATTTCTGGCTGCCTCTATCCAATAAATAAAAAAAAAACAAGGATTTTTTAAAAATAAAAATAATAATGGCTGTAGTTATAAACTGAAAATCACAGAGCCTGAAATCTGCTATTGATGATGACAAAATTGTCCAAGATATTCTGGTCTTAGCTACCTAGAGAAAAGAAATACATCTGGTTCCTTGAATCAGTATAACCTTTTATGTTCTCTTTGCTGTTTATTAGCCTAGGATTCTGCACCTTCCATCTCCTTGGAATTATGCACTCTATTTATGAAATCGCTGAACAAACTTCAGCTAGGTTTGGAACTCCATGTTATCAGAGCCTCAGTAGCTGTTTCATTACATTGTTCACTTTACCATATTTCAGTTAGTCCTCATGTATTTTGACATTATGTCTCACTAGAATATAAGCTTTTCCAAAAATATTGTATATTCTTTTGTCTTCAATATCTTGCACAGATTCTGGAATGTGAGGCATAGTTAAGATTTGTTGAGTTAAAGAACAGTTAACTGGAAGCCTTGTTAAAACTTATCTTCTGATTTCAACCAAATCAATGCAACCAGTACCAAGTTGCTTCAAGTTAGGGGAAAATATATACCTAAAAGTGCACAATAATTTGCAGTCATTCAATAAGTGCAGCAAGCAAGCAGAAAGACCTAAAAAAAAAGATACCATAAAGTACTTAACCAAATAGTTTCTACTTAGACCTAGATACCCTCCTTAACTACTTCCTATTTCACTTCTGACAGTTACTCTAAGACTAATATAGTCTGTTGAAGTAAGGACAATAAAAACTAGATAAGGGCAAGAGACTGGCATAGTTTCATGGTGGCTCTTTTGGTCACTACAAGGCCACCCAATCAGGGATGCAGAGGCTACACAGGCTCCTGTATTAAGTATGAATAGACATAGGCCCTAGGTCAGATCGATGGGTTAAAACCAGTTAAAGTATTTATATACTTTTCTCATATTTATAAGCTACTCTTTGCCCTGATCCAGTTTTTTAGTTCTGTCCCCAACTCTAATACTATATTCCCAGACAATACTTTTAACCTACTTATATGTTATCTGTGGGGCTCAGCCAAAAATTAGTAAAGTCATGAGCCCCTTAGAATATACCTAAAATAGGCCTATTAGCTTCTTCCAACACACAAAGACTCCAAATCTCATTTGCTACATTCTTGCCTTTAGGCTCCTGATTATTAAACAATTTGTTCTGCTTTATACCTGGATGTTTTTCAGTCACCAAGTTGCAGATGCTACCATAACACCAACCTGAATTCCCTGGGCAGACGACCTCACCAATGTATCCTGGAATCCTCCACCTCCCCAGAGCCCTACCCCACAAGGGAAAGACATAAACAGGCTGGGGGTATGGATCGACCTGTCAATGCCCATGTCCAGCAGAGAAGCAATTACAGAAGCCAGACCTCCCACTTGCTGCACCCCATAAAAATCTTTAGTCCATACTCACAGTGCTAAAGAATACAGAACCTTCCAATGGAGGGGAAGATATATGGAACTCTGGAGGTAGGAATTGTATCCCTTTTATCCGACAGTCTTATTGTTGATTATTAAACCACTGATAAAAAATTAACTGAAAAATAGGAAGTCGGGCAGTAGCACAGTGGGTTAAGCGCAGGCGGCACAAAGCACAAGGATAACGGTTCGAGTCCCCCGGCCCCCCACCTGCAGGGGGATTGCTTCACAGGCGGTGAAGCAGGTCTGCAGGTGTTTATCTTTCTCTCCCCCCTTTGTCTTTCCCTCCTCTCTCCATTTCTCTCTGTCCTAACCAACAATGACATCAGTAACTACAACAATAAAACAACAAGGGCAACAAAAGGGAATAAATAAATAGATATTTAAAAAAACAGTTTATAAAAAAATTAACTGAAACATAAAAACTTTTAGTAGCTGTCTTCAAACTTCAAACTAGTACATTGTGTTGCTAATTTTGTAGACATAGATATTACTTATTAATATGGGAAATAGGGGTCTCCCTCATATTTCTCATTGTAAGTATATCAACACGTTATGATTAATAATGTTCATAACTGAACCTCTTTATATTGTTTCCTTTGCATCACTTTTACTTTTTCTTGTGCAACTTTTTGATTTGACTAGAGTGAATAATTGCCTCTTCTCTATTTGGCGGTACAAATAGAAACTATTTGTACTAAATAAACTCTCTGAGTTATACAAAAAACTTATTATATTCAGACAGATGGTATTTAGCTCCTGGCTATGCCATTCTCTTCACCCCATTTAGGCTTCTTTCAGACTTGTCATTCTGGAATCCTCCTTTACTACTTTTTCTAGATCTCTCTTAGTTTCTAACCCATATGGCATATATGATTTCCTGGCCCTTCCTTCCTTCCTTCTTCCTTCCTTCCTTCCTTCCTTCCTTCCTTCCTTCCTTCCTTCCTTCCTTCCTTCCTTCCTTCCTTCTTTCCTTCATTCCTTCTTTCCTTTTTTCCTTCTATCTTTATAGAGACAGGAAGATTGAAAGGCAGAGAGAAAGAGTGTGTGTGTGTGTGTGTGTGTGTGTGTGTGTGTGTGTGTGTGTGTGTGTGAAGAGACCATAGTGCCTTCAATGCAACGTAAGTGAGGTTCAAACCTGGGTTGCATATGTGGCAAAGCAGATTTCCATATTATCTTTCATGATTTACATGTTTTGTTTTTTGTCATGGAGCACAAATAGTTGTATGTAAAAAAAGAAAAATATCACAGGAAAAAATATTTATTTATAAATTATTTTTAGCAAGTGACCACCTGAAACTGTCTTACTTTATACTGATACTGATTTTTAATTTGGCTGGAATCAGGTTTCTTACTTGGTAATTTTCCTGACAATTTGGGAGACCTTGCTCTTTTGTCAGCTAACTTCCAGTGTTGCTAAGTCAAATGCCACTTTCATTCTCCATCTTTCTCATGTTACCTGTTACTTCTCTTTGGGTATATTTAGGCTCAACTTTCACCCCTAGTAATTAAATAACATTAAAGATAAAGTATGTAGTGGATATATAGATATAGTAGGCAATTTACAACTTATTTATAAAGAAATACACTTTTTTTCTTTTTTATTGCAATGTTTCTTTATTTTTTATTCATTGTTTCATTTTTTTCCTCATTCTGCAAATTGTTTTGCTATAATTCCAGAACTCCTGGGTTCTTTCTTTGATTTAATTGAATTTCATTCCACCAATTTTCCATCTTCTCTTCTGTATTTGCTTTAATTTTTGGAAAATTTTCTCTACTAGTTTCCCTTTTTGTATAATAATTTTGTTTTATGGAAGTTCATTTGAACACTACTAGCATATTAACTCATGATGTAAAATTTATGATTACTTTGAGACTGTTAATACTATTTTAAAATCTTAGCTTTTCCTTCTTATTGCACTGTCTTTGCACCAAGTATGTGTGTATGTGTGTGTGTGCATGACTCATATGCATACATTGTTGCTAGTCATTTTGGTCTTTCTGTTATAATATTTCTTTAATATCTAGTAAACTATTATTTTGTATTCACATTTGAAATGATTGTGATTCCTGACTGCAAGGCAAAAGTGGGGACAATTAAATGTTGTTCTTTAAGTATCATTAACTGAAGATCTTCTGGTTGTAGCACTTCTAGAGAAGAAATCTTCATCTCTAGCCTAAGTACTGAGGATATCAGAGCTCAGTATAAATTAGTTGCCTGCATCTCTAACCCCATTTTCAATATTATATCTCGCCTTGCCCTCAGATATAGCTGAGTAGTCTAGATTTCCACTGGCTTTGTCACTGCAGGGAGACAACTCTTTAGGAGAGTTCTCTAGGTTTGGATAACATTTTGGGCTGAATAAGTGAAGTACTAGAGGAAATCCCCACAAAATATTTTCAAATTAAAGTCTTACCTTGCAATTCTGGTTATGTATGTACTTGAAATAATCAACTTATGAGATTTTCTAAGTCTATGTGATGCAAATAATCTTGGTTTGTTTTGTACTTTTCTCCCAGTCTTAGTTCCAGTTTTTTTTTAATACACACACAAGAAAATATGACGCACTAGGATCATGCTATTTATAGGGAAAAGTATGTTAACCATTATTAAAAGAAATAAATATATTTAATAAACTATTCAGTGGTCTTGCAGATATTAGAAAAACATGGCTTCTCTAAAATAAACTCTGTAAAATGAGATGATAATACAATAAACAGATTTGAAATTGGAGCTGGTTTGGGAGGCAAGCAGAAATTTAAAGTGAGTTACAAGAAAAAAACAGAATTATCTTAAACACTTAAGGACATAATTTAAATTACAATAGGATTAGAAATAGCATCATAGTAAATCAAAATCAAGGGCAGAAGATACTGTTTGATTAAAAAAAAAAAAAAACTTCCCCAATACAGAAGTATGTAGTAAAGAATAAGGATCTTTAGAGATGAGGTAAATAATGGGGGGCATTTTTATATAATGATTAAATGTTACTTAAGGGTATGTAAGAATAAATAGAAAGGACATAGAATAGAAAACATAAGTATTACTTGACTAGGTCAGTGAATAAAGTCTTTGGTTTGAAAAAGTAATGAGCCCAGTAAATTCTAGGGAAAGAAAATGAAAATAACTTAACAGATGTATTCTGATGAAATTCTTAAAATTTAAGACTGAAAACAGACACATTCTGATATGCGCCTATGCTGAAAGAATAATCATCTATGGTGTGTGTGTGTTTGTGTGTGTGTGTGTTTGAGAGAGAGGCAGAAATAACTATTTTTACATTATTTCCTCCATAGTAAAAACATCAGCATACTAAAAAGTGATTCTCTAGTAGTTTTGAAAGGCAAAAATGGACGCAGAGAAAGCCTTTGACAAAATACAACATACCTTTATGATCAAAACACTACCAAAAATGGGAATATATGGAAAAATTCCTGAAGATAGTGGAGTCTATATATAGCAAAACTACAGCCAACATCATACTCAATGGTGAAAAACTGGAAGAATTTTCCCTCATATCAGGTTCTAGACAGGGCTGCCCACTATCAACATTACTTTTCGACATAGTGTTGGAAGTTCTTGCCATAGCAATCAGGCAGGAGCAAGGAATTAAAGGGATACAGATTGAAAGAGAAGAAGTCAAACTCTCCTTATTTGCAAATGGAATGACAGTATACATAGAAAAGCTTATGGAATCCAGCAAGAAGCTTTTGGAAATCATCAGGCAATACAGTAAGGTGTCAGGCTACAAAATTAACATTCAAAAGTCAGTGGAATTCCTCTATGCAAACACTAAGGTAGAAGAAGTTGAAATCCAGAAATCAATTCCTTTTACTATAGCAACAAAAACAATAAAATATCTAGGAATAAATCTAACCAAAGAAGGGAAAGACATGTATACTGAAAATTATGAGTCACTACTCAAAGAAATTGAAAAAGACAAAGAAGTTGAAAGATATTCCATGTTCATGGGATGGAAGAATTAAGATCATCAAAATGAATATACTACCCAGAGCCATATACAAATTGAATGCTATCCCCATCGATATCCCAACCACATTTTTTAGGAGAATAGAACAAATGCTACAAACTTTTATCTGGAACCAGAAAAGACCTAGAATTGCCAAAGCAATCTTGAGAAGAAGGAACATAACTGGAGGCATCACACTCCCAGTACTCAAATTTTATTATAAGGCCGTTGTCATCAAAACTGCTTGGTACTGGAACATGAATAGACACACTGACCGGTGGAATAGAACTGAGATCCCAGAACTAAGCCCCCACACCCATGGACATCTCATCTTTGACAAAGGTGCTCAGACTATTAAATGGGGAGCAAGGAATCTCTTCAACAAATGGTGTTAGAAAAAATGGGTTGAAATATGCAGAAAAATGAAACTGAACCACTATATTTCACCAAATACAAAAGTAAATACAAGTGGATCAAGGATTTGGATGTTAGCCCACACACTATCAGATACTTAGAGGAAAATATTGGCAGAACTCTTTTCTGTATAAATTTCACAAAGAAGACTAAGGCAAGCATAAACCTATGGGACTACATCAAATTAAAAAGCTTCTGCACAGCAAAAGAAACCACTACCCAAACCGAGAGACCCCTCACAGAATTGGAGAAGATATTTCCATGCCACACATCAGACAAGGGTTTCATAAGCAAAATATATAAAGAGCTTGCCAAAATCAACAACAAGAAAACAAAGGACCCTGTCCAAAAATGGGGAGAGGACATGGACAGAATATTCACCGCAGAAGAGATACAAAAGGCAGAGAAACACATGAAAAAAATGCTCCAAGTCTTTCATTCTCAGAGAAATGCAAATCAAGACAACAATAAGATACCACTTCACTCTGTGAGAATGTCATACATCAGAAAAAGTAACAGCAGCAAATGCTGGAGAGGTTGTGGGGTCAAATGAACCCTCCTGCACTGCTGGTGGGAATGTAAATTGGTCCAATCTCTGTGGAGAACAGTCTGGAGAACTCTCAGAAGGCTAAAGGTGGACTTACCCTATGATGCTGCAATTCTTCTCCTAAGGATATATCCTAAGGAACCCAACACACCCATCCAAAAAGATCTGTGTACACATATGTTCTTAGCAGCACAATTTGTAATAGCCCAAACCTGGAAGCAACCCAGGTGTCCAACAACAGATGAGTGGCTGAGCAAGTTGTGGTATATATACACAATGGAATACTACTCAGCTATAAAAAAAATGGTGACTTCACCATTTTCAGCTGATCCTGGATGGACCTTGAAAAATTCATGTTAAGTGAAATTAGTCAGAAACAGAAGGATGAATATGGGCTGATCTCACTCTCAGGAAAAAGTTGAAAAACAAGATCAGAAGAGAAAACACAAGCAGAACATGAACTGAAATTGAAATGTTGCACCAAAGTAAAAGACTCTGGGGTTGGTGGGGGGGGGGATACAGGTCCAAAAAGGATGACAGAGGACCTAATGGGGGTTGTATTGTTATATGGAAAACTGAGAAATGTGATGCATGTACAAACTATTGTATTTACTGTCAAATGTAAAACATTAATTCCCCAATAAAAAAATTTTAAAAAATAAAGGGAAAATGATTGAGAGTTTTTATACTATAGCTAGGCTCCATTAATACACAAAATGGTAGATATACTTTCTTGAATGTACAAGAATTCTCAAAATATTAATTACTTTCTTAAAGCATACATAAAATTTTCCCAACAATTGAAAGATGAATATAAACATTCAATATTGAGATATATAAAGAGATAGGCTATTATCATAAAAATGAATCTTGATAAATTAAGGAAATAAAATATAAATAATAGTGAGGCATGTACTTTATAAATAAGAATTGTTATGAATTCCTATCCAGAAGCAAGAAAGTACTTGCCTTGTCATGGACATGTCTCAGGTTTGATGTCAACTTTGGTCCTATGTATCTTCCTCTCTGTCTCTATCTCTTTCTTTCTATGAAAGTGTCAGTGGGTGGGGTGACAACTAAAGGACAAAAGAGGAAAGAATAAAGTAGTCCTCAAGAAACTGAATGTATTCTTAACTGTAGGAAGAAGTAAAAGCTGCCATTTTTGCTACCCAAGGAACATGGTTTTATATAAGCTAATTAGGAGGAATATATTTTTATATATATTTGAAAAATATAATGACAAGTTGCATATTTAATTTTTAAATTAACTTGAAGAAAATGTAACTTGAACGATGTTACTCATTTTCTTTGAGTTGTTTTGAGCTGATAACAATACCAATAATCTATTTTCTATAATTATGAAAAATCTATTCTGTATTGTCTAATAAACCACATCCCTGCTCTCTATACCCCAAGCATTTTGTATGCATTTACATGGATGCCAATAGATTTGGTTTGTAAATGTGTTCATTCTTCATAGTCTTTTTGAAACTGTGTATGATGTATTTTTGGTTTAATTATAAGTTAAATATACTCTCTTTAACACATACTAATTTCTATTCATGGGTGAGAGTCAGGACCAAACTTTTAGGGGAATGTTTCCCTTAGCAGAAGTGATGAGTTATGATTAATATAAATGGCATAAATCCTGAGCAAAAGGAAAATAAAGGAATCAGACAGAAGAGAAACAAAATTAAAGAAACTTTTTAAAAAAGTCAAACAACTCTGAGCAAAGGTGCCATGGGAGGCTGGGCAGTGGTGTACCTACTTACCATGTGCAAAGACCTGGATTTAAGCCATGCTCCCCACTTGCATAGAGGGTGGGGGAAGCTTCATGAGGAGTAAAGCTGGTCTGCAAGTGTCTGTCTTTTATTCTCCCCTTTCTATCTACCCATCCCCTCTCAGTTTCTCTCTGTCTTACCAAGTATAATAGAAGAATAAAAATAAAAGGAAAAATAGCCATCAATAGTGCTGGCACCAAGCCCCATGATAAGCCTAGCTGCTATTAAAAATAATAAAAAAATAAAAAATAAAAACATCATGGGCAAGTCAGACACAAAAATAGGCAAAAAGTTTAATGATATTAGCATATATCTGAATACAATTTATGTCAAGTTGTAATTAGTTGAATAAAAGAATCAATGCAAATATTTGAAATTTCAATCAGCAATGAATTGATAATAGGTTCTGAATATATAAAAGAAATAGGTAGTGTAGAAGATGTCAGATAACAAAGAACAGGGAATAAAATAAAGGTGTATTTACTTCATGATAAATTAGAAATAAAGAAAAGTAATGTGCACAACAAAATGACTTCTACAAAATAAGCTATGTTAGAGCATGGGTCATAGCTGTAAGAATGAAATAATGTGTAAGAACAACTTGTTGCATGAACTGAGAGATAGCTTTCTTTCTAGAGTTCATACTCTGCTTACTCAGGACCCGGACCTGAGCTATGGCCACCACATGAGAACACATTGTAAAGGGGAAGGTTCCTGAGAGCCACGGAGCAGTTCTGTGGCATCTCTGTTTTCCCCTCTGTCTCTCACTGATTTAAAAGTGAGATAGATGATAGATAGGCAGATAGATAGACAGATAGATAGATAGATAGATAGATAGATAAAGACCAGCTGGTGGTGGAGCACTGGGCCACTGGCACATCTGGTGGAGTTCACAAATTAACATACAAAAGGACCCAGATTTGAGCTATAGCCTGAAGGGGATCTCTCTCTCTCTCTCTCATCTAACTAATTGATTCACCCATCCTCACAAGGGTATGCCGGACTAGCGTGGGGGTGCCTATTCCCCGCGTGCTCTCCAGGTTGGAGAGAACGCGAGGACTCAGCCTGGGTTGCTACTCACTCAGCCATGCGGGAGATAGGTGACTCAGGAACCAAGAAGATGGCGTGAGGTAATGCAAAAACGTCTATTGATCAGAAATCCAATGCTGTTATAGGATAAAACCGGAAGTGGAAAGTCGGAAATGGAAATGGCTAGGAAAGGGGGTGGAGAAAGGCAAAGGCACGCTGGGAAGGTAGAAGCTTCCTTAGCAACTATTGCAAGGATTTTAACCAGTGGGATTAATGTTACCCTGCAGGCAGGGAGGGTCTTGAGATATATCAATCAAAGAAGATAGATTACTGGGATGGGTGGGGATCTTTCAGGCAAAACAATGATTATGTAAATAGGCCATAGTATCAGCAATGCAGGATGGAGCAGGGGGAGCTGGCTTAATGCCCGACAAGGGTAGGGTGAGAGAGAGAGAGAAAGAGAGATACTTGCAGCACTGCTGTACCACTTTTAGAGCTTTCCCTCTGTAGGTGGGGACCAAGGGGCTTGAACCTGGGTTCTTGTGCATTGTAACATGTGCAGTCACCTGGGTGCTCCACCAGCCTTCTAAGCACCCTTCCTCCCTCCCTCCCTCCCTCCCTTCCTACCTTCTTTCCTTCCTTCCTTCCTTCCTTCCTTCCTTCCTTCCTTCCTTCCTTCCTTCCTTCCTTCCTTCTTCCTTCCTTCCTTTCTGTTCTTTCTTTTGCCTCTAGGGTTATCACTGGGGCTCTGTGCAGCACTACAAATCCACTGCTCCTGGTGGTCATTTTCTGCCATTTTTTTATTGGGTAGAACAGAGAGAAATTGAGAGAGGAGGGGCAAATAGGGAGAGCATAGGGAGGGAGAGAGAAAGATAAGACACCTGCAAACTTGTTTTAGTGCTCTTGAAGTGTCACCCCTGCAGGTGGAGAGTGGGGGCTTGAACCCAGATCCTTGAGCAGGTCTTGCTTTTAGTACTATGTGTGCTCAATGGGGTGTGCCACTGCTCAGCCTAGCTTAAACATTCTTTATGAATAAACTGACTCATAGATATGCCACGATTTAAACTTGAATTAAGACTGTACCACTACCCTCACATTATATTTGAGGAAATAAAGGTACAGAGAGGTGACATGAATGGAGGAAGAGTGAAAAAGGCAGACAAAAGAGTGAACACATGGTTTCAGAGAGACAGAAATGAGAAAGCAGTTCCTTTGGGACTCAGGATTTTTCAGGTCCAAGTGCTAGTCTGCACTTGCAAAGTCTGATTGCATTTCCTGCCTTATTCATAACTCCTTTTCCTTCACAAATTTATGTGGATAGCAATTTCTTCCACTGGTACTAGCCATGACTAAATAAATATCTTGGATGATTACATATAAAGTGTCTTTGGTATCTTTAAATTCTTCTTATATTATCTTTGTATCCACTCCAAGAGAAGGGATAAAATATTGCTGGAATCCATCATATACAACTCCTTACAATAAATAAATGATGTCTTATCTCTTAACTCACAAATAATTTTAGAAGGTATTAAAAACATACTTATCAAGGAGAAGGTGCTCAATGAAAAGTGACTTAAAAGACTAAGGGAATTTTTAGCATTCCTTACCCTTACCACAAAAAGCACATGTTTACAACCAATTTGAAGGAGAGTTCACAAATTTGAGGGTAGCCACCAACTTCTGATTTAGTAGCTGCTGTTTTTTGTAAAAATACATGATTATGGACATAAGTTAGGGGTGAAAGTATTTTTGTAGAGATGAAAAATTGTACCCAGTGCCAATGACTGTACTGTATACCATTTACCTCTCAATTAAAAAAAAACATTTTATTTATTTATTCTATTTGTCACCATTTGATTTAAGTTACTCTATAGAGTTTGGAGATTTTAGCTTAGTTTAAAGTTACTTTTTCATCTTTTGAATAGATACCTGGAGGGGCCAAGAGTATTCCAGCAAAAACAGTACTGAGAAGGGACCTCAAAAATTATTTTAGTGGCAGCAAAGTGCTTTTTCTTTTTCACAAGGTACAAAAACTTTATGGAAATTTTCCTTTCCTGAGACTGACACTTGAATTATTTTCTTCCAAGCTTTTATAATATGATGAGTTTTGAGGAGGTGTTTTGTTTTAGAAAGATGTTTCTTTAGGAGGTAATTTGTGTTTTGGTGTGCTACTTGGCAAAACTGTTGAAAAACTAAAAAGACTTGCTTCAGAAGTACAGCTTGTTGGTATTACAATGATCATGTACAGTAAGTAGATGGGTATTTTAACCTAGAGGACCCAAAGAAAATTCAGTGGCCAAATATCCAGATGAAATGTTCGGCATTAGGTTAATCGTCTGAATGTTTTGTCTACATGAAGGAAGATCTGTGGATGCTTCTAAGTTTTTGGGACCATCCAGATGTTTGGCCTTAGGTAGCTCAAACATCCAGATGTTTGACCAAATTTCCCACTTTTCCAACTGAATATTTCAATAGCAAATAGACAGTCATGGTTATAATAACTCCAAATTATTGACTAGTGTCAAATAATATTATTTGGGAGAAAACATGTCATACTAAAATGCAATAGTCATATATGATCATAAGCATTAAAGGAAAAAATAGAGTAGTGTACTGATGACAAATAGGTTGAATAATTACAAGTATAAATTGTCATCAGTAATGTTGTCATGTGGAGGGTCAAATAATTAGGAATAACAAACAAAAGCTGGTGGCCCTTACTGATTAAAAGGAAGTCAGTAGCACTTGTGGTGTTTACAAAACTTGAAAGACGTGGAAAGGGACATCCTCTGCTTTGAAATGAGTTAAAAATTCAAAACTTCATGGAACGGGGTTAGGAGAGTTCAGCTTCCTCCTCTTATTTTATTGGGCTCAGCCTAATGTGACCCTGAAGTGTCTCCAATTACAATGTTCTTAAACTTGTGGGAATCAGCCTAATAAAAATACTGTAAAGAAATAGAGCTCATCCCACAGCTGTGGGCTGGCTCTGTATATTACCATGGTGTAGGAGTTAGAGTTGGCCTCCAGAATGCAGATTCCGTTTTCTACATAACAGTAATATGAACTTGAATGGAGGCGTTAAATGAGAAAACAATGTTTGGATTTTGATTAAGATTCTAAAATCTGATTTTTAGCCAACTTGTTGTTGGCGAAGAATAGCAGTGCCATAAATAAAATAGCCACAGATGGGTCTGGATATCTGTTATGAACAACCATCAAGAAAATGCTTTTATTTTAATTGATTGATACTGAATAAAAGTGATATTCAGCCCAACCCTTATTGCTATTTCTATCGTAATTATTTTTTTAACCAGTTCACCACTGCATTCCAGAGGAATGCCAAGACCTCCCACAGAGGTGCCTGGTACAATGTCTGCACCTGATATGTGTTTGGCTTTGCATACCATGCCTGAAATTGTTCAAGAAATTAATCTCTCTCTCTCTCTTTCTCTCTCTCATTTAACTTGCAAAAGCATAGCTTTTTGGAAAGTAATTCAGATGTGGTCTGTCTTTTTTTTTTTTTTTAAGTTAACAATCTTCAGAGAACCTAGGGTTGGATTAAAGTCAGGAATAATATAGGTTGTCATTGTAAGATGGAAGTAACTGTATAAATTCAAAGCTGACTTGTCAAGAAATTTTTTTTCCCCAGCAAATGAAGAAGAGATGTAGACCACAAACTATAAAAATAGATTTAATATTTTCAATTGTCTTGTGAATAATTAAACTCTGGCTTAAGAAGCATCTAGAAATTTTCTTCATACTATAGCAAATGTTACATATGTATTTGCACAACAATAACAGTATTATTTACTTTAGATAAGACCATAAATATACTGTGGTTTTGAGAATGCTTTCATGAGCGAGAAGGCTTGAAGGCGAAAATGTAATTACTACAAAAATTATATGGAACCCAGTGAGGAGCTAGCCTTGACTTCTTCCTCAGAATGAGAATGGGGATGACACTTTACATGCCAAATAACTAGAAAAATGTCCTAACACTGGCATGTTCACGAGTATTTTAGGAAAATCAAAAGTAATCAGTCAGTTACAGAAAGATGTGCATCATTGTGAACACATAATATCTAATAGATAAGAGCAAAGTTGATTTTAGATACAAGAGGCTCAGGTGAAAATTCTAGTGGTCTCTTCTGACTTTCAAGCAAGATACACAACTTTTCTATGCCACAGTTTCCTCATCTGCAAAATTACAATGATAATAAGAGTCTTAGTACTAAGGTTTGTAGCCAGGATTAAATAAGGTGTATGCAAGGCTCTTAGAACATATGTAGTTTTTACAGCCAAAGAATACATATCGAAAAGCATTGAATCAAAGATACATGAATATATGAGCAGGGAATGAGAACCAAAGACACTATATGATAAGATGCTGTGATCAGAAACAAAATGAGACATAGTTGACACTTAGTGACATTTTAATGGATAGGATGGCTGCAAGAAGCAGACATGTGTCCAGAAACAATGTGATGAGGGGGTGGAGGGTGGGCAGGGGAGATCAATCTCGCAGCTTTCAATTAAGAGCCTGTGGGCGGGGAAGAAGACTGGAGTTTGGAGGGAAGGGACTGACTGATATTATTATTATTTTTTGATGCAGCATTCCAGAAAACATAATCAATGGCACACGTCCAGTTCCCATTTAGTAACCAAAGAACTAGCTGCAGCTGTTTTTTATGCCTGGTGGTGCCAGTTTGATAGTGTATAATCATATTTGCATAAAGATAAAAAGGAAGGTGTTATAGAACACAGTTAAGCCTATGGTTTCACCATGAATTAAAGGTAATTTCAGACTAATTAGGTATAATTTGTTAAGGAATTCTTCCCAGCAATGATGACTCTGATTTTGTAATTACAGGACAATGCTTACTGTGGCTTTCAAGGCAGGAGAAAGCACACCCGAGGGGGTCGTGTCCCACACTAGGCAGATCTAATGGTGCCACAAAAGACAGGTGTTTTGTCAGATTTCAGCCACACACTTTCACACCTGCAACGCATTAACTACAGCAGCAATGTTAATGAAGACCAGGTGCCTGTTCTCCAACTTAAATGAGGAATTGGCGTGAGGTTTGCTGTTTGCTACCTGATGTCTTCCTCTGCATCTCTGAGTCTCAGAGTGCTAGCCTTCTGGTTGATGGTGAAGCTCAATGGGGTGACTAGACTTTGGGGCAGCTTTGTCCTGCAACTTCTGGAGTAGGAAAGTGAAGGCACTAAAGCAGTGACTCTCATATCTGAGTATTTACCTTTTTTCTTCACCTATTCAACTCCTGGATCAGTTTTCACCCTGAAGCAGTGGGAAAACTTCTTACACAAGTATTTCCAGGCTGCTGGTGCCATCACCCCTTTTTGTGCAGAGTTCAGCCTCTGAATGTTGTGGGGGAAAAAAGTTGAGCTGCACAATCTACAAGATGGATTTCTGGGAAGTACTGTGTTATCAGCTGCTAGCAAGGAAAGTTTGAATGTAGCTACTTGAATCTTTCTAAACTTTACATTTTGCCATTCTCTCTGGAAATGAGTAATAGAGATCTTGAGCAAGCATTTTCATTTTAATAAAACACAAGGTTTTCATTGTGTAGCTCTACATCATTATAAAGTTCTCTGTTATGAAATACAAAATCTTTCTCTAAGATTAAATGAAGAAAGAAAAAAAAAAAACCTCGGCAGTTGAATATTTCCCTATTTTTAACTCCTCTCCTTTGTTTCACCACTTTGAGCTATACTTGTTCCTTCCTACAAGTTCTAGAAGTTAACACTGTCTAAAATAAAAATAATAGTAATAATAATAATAAGAAGAAGAATGCTCATGCTAGAGCTGAAAGAGGCAAACAGAAAGAGTAGGTTAGGTTTCATCTGCAGGAATATCAAAACTCATCATCAGTGACTTCTTGTACATGTAAATTGCCTAACACAATCTCTTTACCCTACGAGATGGAAGGATGGACAAATATCAAAATGTATGACACTAAACTTAAACTTCCTGTCCTAATTAAATTAGAGAAATGTAGAATCATACATTCTGAGTAGCAGATGTAAGTCTTGGGATAGAAAGACCTCAAACTTAGAATTATTTGACTGAATCCTTGAAGCTAACCCTTTGGAAACCACTTAAAAAGTTGCACTGTTAAAGTGACCTGCTAGTAACACAAGTCCAACTCATTCATTCTATCTGATTTTTGCTTAATTAATTATTATTATTATTTTAACCAGAGCACTGTTTAGCTCTGGTTTATGGTAGTGCAGGGGATTAATCCTGGGACTTTGGAGCTTCAGGCTTGACAGTCTGTTTGCATAACCATTATGCTATCTACCTTCTGCCCATTTGCTTTATTTTTAAGGTATGTTGGCCGTGACTGTGAGTTTTTTTAAGAGGCCCTCCAGTGATGCAGGGTGACTGGAGAGGGTATTTCAGAATAATAACATTATAACTTTCTTTGCCACATTCCCTCACCAACAGTGAAAGCAATTTAATTTTCAGCTTTTTAAATAAGATTTGGGGGGGGTTTTGAAGGTTTCATACATGCATAATACTACCACTCCTCTGCAATCTTTTAAATTTAAAATAGAGAGAAACACCAAAGTATCACATCATCATTCAAGGAGCTCCTTGCAGTGTTATAGTGTTCCCATATTGTGCCAATGCTTGAACTGAAGGTTTCCTGTTGGGAAATTGTGCAGATGTGGTTGAACATTGGCAGGGCCCACAAACCACCATATTTCCATGCAAGTATTATTATTTACATACCAATCTTCTGCTTTGTCTTAGAAATGACTAAAGGTCTCCCCACCATGTTATCCCCTTAGGGTATTGCTAATTCCCGCCAGTTAAAACCATCCCGACAGTTGCTAAGGACACTTCCACCTTCCCAGCATATCTTTTGCCTCTCTCTCCCCCGCCCTTTCCTAGCCATCTCCTTTCCCAACTTGCCACTTCTGGTATTATCCTATAAAGCTACCTCTGTTCCTGGTTTCACTCTCTTCTCTCCCTCTCTTTCCTCTCCAGCATCTATACCTAGAGAAGGGCAGGTGTGCAGAGCAGAGGTGGCCATTGCGGTACACGTGGCTTAATCCACTGCACTCACACCCGACTCTGGGGCGTCCACATGAATAAAGAATTGTATTACCAAGCCCCCACGAGTTCCTGGTATCTCCCACCCAGGAAGCTAGCCCGGCAGTTTCCCACATGTCAAGGTGCATGCTGTACTTGTTGAACTACTTCTGACCCCAAGATTAAATTTTTAAAGAAAGTCCCAGCTAAACTGAAGAGTAAATATAGAAATCCCCAATCAGCATTCTCCACCAGAGCAAAACATTTGTTACAGTTGATGAACCTACATTAGCACAACCATAATAATCTAAAAAGCCATAGTTTACATTACAATTAATTCTTGGTGTTGTATACAGTATGGGTTTTTGATAACTGTAAAAAGATATATACCCACAATTATTGTACCATAACAAATAATCTTTCTGTCTGAATATCTTTTTTGCTCTGTCTTTTCATTCTCCTTTCCTCAACTTCTGGAAACCAGTGATATTTTTACTGTCTGCACAGTTGTTTATTTGTTTTATTTTCCTCAAATGTCATGTAGATTGAATCGTACAGTATGCTGGAGGGTCAATCCAGAGGATTATAAAGTCTCCCCAGAAGGTTCAAGTGTAATTGGCAGAGTGTACACAAGGTTTATTGCTTCAATTGGAGGAAGGTGGTTATTCAGTCTCAGATAACATGCCTTTTGGGTGGGAAAAGGGTATCTATATACAGAATAAAAAAACAGAAGCACTATATAGAAAGCAAGGCATGAGAATATAGTGCCCAGAACTAGGCTCTGGGAACAAAACAAGCTCTCCAATAAACTCCTAAAAATAACTCATAAAAAACATTCTGTTAATCACATATAGGTCACCTGGATTGCATCGTCCATGGAGACCTCACCTTACAGTACATCACTTTTTCTTTTTTAAATTTCTAAAAAAATTATTATTGGAGGGGAAATTGAGAGGGGAGGGAGAGATACAGAAGGAGAGAGACAGAGAGACACCTGCAGCAATGTTTCAGCACTTGTGAAACTTCCCCCCTGGAGGTGAGGACCAGGGTCTTGAAACTGGGTCCTTGTGCCCTGTAATGTGAATGCTTAACCAGATGTGCCACCGCCTAGCCCCAGTATGTCACTTTTTTCAATGGACTTTTTTTTTACTAGTAATATTAACTTAAAAGTTCTCTATATCTCCACATGAGTTGATAACTTCTTTCTTTTCAGCACTGATTACTATTTAATTTTCTATATATACCAGTTTATTCATTCACCTATTAAAGAACATGTTGCTTCTATTTTTGATTAATTATGAATAAAACTACAAATATTAGGATGTAGATTTTTATGTGCACAGAATGCCTTCGAGTAAATACCCAAAAGCACAATTATTGGAGTGGTAAGAATATGCTTAGTTCTGGGGGATGTCAGATTGAGTGCACACATTAACATGTGCAAGGACCTGGGGTTTATAGCCTCCATTCCTCACCTGCAAGTAATAGACTTCAAGAGCAGTGAAGGAAGTCTGCAGGCATCTCTTTGTCTTCACCCCTTTCTATCTCTCCCTTCCTTCTCAATTTCTCTATATCCTATCAAATAAACATAGGGGGGGAAAGGCCACCATGAACTCTGGCAGCAATAAGAAAGGAAGGAAGGAAGGAAGAAAGACAGAAAGAAGAGAAAGAAAGAAAGAAAGGAAAGAAAAGACAAATGGTGCGTACTTTAAGAAAACTCCAAACAGTCTTCCAAAATTTTGTCCCTTCCTTTATTCTTTATTTTCTTTGTTTCAACACTTGAGTGGTTGTTGTCTGCTCCTTACAATATCTAGCAATTATGTGAAAGCTTAATATTGTCCTTAAAGAGAACCCTTCAAATTTCAGAGTACAGACTGGTGGTTCCAGAGACAGGTGGAGATTGGGGTGTAATGGGGGGACAGTAGCAGAAAAGAGACAAGTGACTGTGCTGCTTTGCACTCTCTCCAGCAATGAATGAGTCCCTGTTGTTGCAAACCTTATGAGTATTTGGTATTATTCCTTCCTTCCTTCTTTCCCTCTTTCCTTCCTTCCTTCCTTCTTTTCTTCCTTCCTTTATTTCTCTCTCTTTTTCTTTCTTCCTTTCTCTTTCTTGAGAAAATGCCACTGAAGACTTAGAGTGTAACAATTTAAAATGAGTGGTGAGAGGGGATGCTGTTGTCTTGTTCTTTGCAATTTATTTACTGATTTGGTGTTCATTAAAGTGAAAAAAAAGCTGTCTGAGGACATAAAATACATGGATCTATACTGAATACTCAAGTATTCAAGCACATCCTAATGCTTCATGTGGATAATAGTGGACAAGTGCTCAGGTCTTCCTGAAAAACATGTTTTGGGTGCTTCTAGCAAACTTAGTATTTAAATGCAGAAAACCACTTAATACTATTAAGAGTTTGAGCACCAGATGCATACTAAAACTCAGTTTCAAGTTCACTACACCCCAACCCCAAATCTTATAAAAAAAACTTTAATTGAAATTGGTGGTATTTGAGAAATTGATTCAGGACTAGACGTTTAGTGATCTGTGAACAAGCAGCATTGGTCAGTGACCAAACATGAGTTATATATGCCAAATCTTAGATCTCAACACTGATGTTTTGATTCAGAACCTACATTTTAATAAGTTTACCTGTTGCTAAGTCAGTCTGTTGACTCATTTGCCTATTGTATTTTGAGCAGAATTGTTTTAGAAGATATAGTATTATGTATACCACTAGATCATAAAATTTAAATGTGGGACTTGTTTGATCCAAAGTCTGCTTCAAGTTTATAAACTTGCTGCAATTGAAGGCAAGATTGCATCTTTGTGAGGGGATATGTATTTGCATTTGCAATCATAAGTCTACTTTTGTGAAGAAGGTTCATCATTTTCCAGCTTTAAAAATATTGCAAACCATACAAATAAAATATTGCTTCTATAGGTTGGTAAAACAAAAAACAAGCAACAATAACAACAAAATAAAATTATTCCAATGCTAGGTAAGATCTCTAGACTTAGCAATGCTATCATGAAATTATAATTGAAATTTCTCAGCTTCTGTTGAGTGTAGGCAAAGTGAAATTGTTTTTGCATTTTAAGCAAATGGCTGTTCAAGTTTACCAAAGTGTAGTGTAATAACACGTATTGGAGTTCTGGGGCACAGAAACATTTTCTGGCTAAATATAATATTTTTAGCCAGATGCTGAGCACTGTACAATTCACTGCACGACCCCTACTCCATTTTAGTAGGTTGCAAGGAATTACAGAATTAAATATGGCACTCACAAAACTCTCCAAAGGTGAAATTTGTGGGACAGATTTGGGAATAGTTCATGAAAACTGCACAAAGGCAGTAACTATTGAAGATTCAGGAGGCTCATCAAGGACAGAAAAATAGGAGGGCATATAACTTAGGAAATGAAGAACAAATCAAATGTAATTGAAGAACAGCTTCAAATGTAATGGAAGTTAGCTTCTCTATGCCTTTCTTGCTAGTCTTCACATCAAGTGAAGGTCCTTTGTAAATGTCTTTTGCCAAACGAAAATATTAACATTTCCTGAATGACAATTATGTCACGATAAAGAATTGTAATTAATAAAAGAAAACTGTTAAATCAATCTGTTTGGTTCAATTTCCAGCCTACAGCTTGATGGCACCTAACTCTTAGGGTTGTTATGAACGTCCCTTTAGTTAGTGAGTTCTCAAAACAGTACTTAAATGTCGTAAACACTCAATAAGTAGTGACTGTGTACACCTCTGACGAAAGTGCAGTATTTCTAGCGGTATGATTCAATAAGTTAGGGTTTTTAATTTTTTTTTATCTGGGAATGCTATTACCATTCTTTAATATGGAAAGATTTTTGAGTGTTTCCAGACCAAAAACATAACCTGCCAAATCATACCGAATAGGAATGTTCTACTTTCAGATAATGGGTGAAATCTGTCCAACAACTTTTCTATGCTATGGGGGAAATGTTGAAAAGACAAACACCACCCCAATCCAAATATATCTTTCACCAAGAGAAAATACACATTTACTTATTAACTGTACAGTTAGATACTTTGATTATGGTACCTTCTATCATTAGAGAAGTATGGGATGTGCTTAGGAGGACCTGACCAGAGCCAGGCAGTCTAGAAGTTTTCCTCAAATAAGTGAATTCAAGTAAAAGCAGGTAAGGAATGGAAAGCAGAGCGGTGCAGTGTGTGTGTGTGTATGTGGAGTGTGCGTGCGTGTGCGTGTGCATGTGGAGTATGTGTGTGTGTGTGTGTGTGTGTGTGTGTGTCTGTGTCTGTGGAATGGTGGTGGTGGTGGTGGGTGAGACCAATATTCAGATATAACAAGCTAATACTGGGTAAAGGGGGTTGAGATGAAATTGTTGACATAAACGTGGCCTGGAACACATAGTGCCCTGTCAAGGCTTGTGTTTAAGAACACAACAGTGTCTTGGGAGATGATGTCATGGCTGGAAAAAGGACCAGAAAGCTGGATCAGGGAAGAGACAGACAAGCCCACCAATGTGTTCTAGAGCCCCGCTTCCCCAGAGCCCTATTCCACTAGGGAAACAGAGAGGCATCTGGGAGTATGGATCGAACTGTCAACGCCCATGTTCACCAGGGAAGCAATTACAGAAGCCAGACCTTCAGCCTTCTGTATCCCACAGGACCTTGGGTCCATACTCCCAGAGGGTTAAAGAATAGGAAAGTTATCAGGGGAGGGGATGGGATATGGAGTTCTCGTGGTGAGAATTATGTGAAGTTGTACCCCTCTTACCCTATGGTTTAGTCAGAGAGATGTTCCTAATAGGGTTTTGATCTAGGTGATGGCATGAGTAGTTTTAATTTTTCTTGTATTACTCTAACAGACATGGATAATTTTCAAAAGTTAAATAGATATGAATACTGAAAAGCCAGTTAGAAACTATTTAGTGTAGGACACATGGACACACACACACACACACACACACACACACACACACACTTAATATGTTTGTATTATTTTGACAGTTACACTCACCTCCAAGAGAAGTAGGTGAGCTGAAGAAATATTTTGCTTAAGTTAGGAGGTCTTGGTGTCTGAAGGATTCCTGATTGAATTTTTTCTGCTCCCCTCCCCCATTCCATTCAAGATAGTAAGAAAAACTCAAATGTGATTTTTTTCTCTCTAAATGTTCCCTTCATTTTACAGATAGAGATATCTAATTGCACATACTTTCCATATATATTATACTGACCTATGCCTTCATGGAACTGTGTAAATTCTTAGCTTTGCGTTCCTTTACTTAGTTAAGGAGAATACACTTAAGTACAGTTAAGGAGAATACAGTTAAAGACAGTTAAGGAGAATACAGAATATAATCATTTCTGATACATAGACGCTTCTTGGTTTTTCTCCCACTTCAGCCCTTGTAGTGATGAAAAACAATGAATTCCACAAATGTAGAATACTTTCTTTTCCCTCAGGGATGCAGGCAAAAATAAATAAGACATTGATAGTCCCTATTATTTTATCACATATAATCTTTTGAAAATTATGTTTTATTAGTGATTTAATAGTGACTAACAATATTATAAAATTACGGGGGTTAGAGTTCTAAACAATACTCATCATCAACATTCTCCTCCCCTACTCTCCCAACAATAACAATGATAGTTTTCACAAAGTCTTTAAGATAGTTTGACTATTACTTCTTTTTTTATCCTCTGCCTTTTTTTTTTTGCAGGTTCAGTGTTTCCATTCTCTACATTCCACAGGTGAACAAAATCATACAATAGTTGCCTTTCACCTCTTTACTTACTTCACTTCTTCTTCTAGCGTTTGCCACTTACTTCACTAATCATAACCACCTCCAATTTGATGTCCTGAAGAACACCATCTTTAAAACTGTAGAGTAGTATTTTATTGAGTAGATATTTCATAACTTCTTTATGAAGTCGTTTAATGACTCCTAACCTATTATGATTGGCATATTTAGTATTAACCCAGGTTTCCCTCTTCCTTATCTCATTCTAGAGGGGAAGGCATGATAAGTCTTGCTATTTCTTCTTAGAGGTGTGAGAACTGTAGCTAGTTAGAAGATTAACTCAAGAAATTCATTTATTAGGCCATGATCATTAATAAAATAACATGCCAATTATGAGTGAGTGTTAGAGAGGCTACTTATTGATCACTTACTAGAGCATGCAACGACCTTCGGAATACTATTCCAAGTTTTCTATATATTGTTTAGGCTGACTCTGATTTTTAAAGCATCTTTCGTCTCTCATTTTTGAAGGGTTCTTCTGGCTCAAAATATCACTCTATTTCCTGGAATCTTGAACTTTTTGTGTTCTCTTGTCACTGACTGTCCTCAGTTACTGGATCCCTCACACTTTCTTCTCCAGATCTCATTCTCCTGTTCTTCATTCTGTTCCAATATACCCTGTTCCTTAAGGTGATAATGAAGATGTTAAAGAAAGGAATACTATAATAGGTTCAAATATTTCTTTTGCCTAAGGATTGTCCTGGGAATACAATGAGAGTCCCAGGGTGTGCTTCTAGCAGGCACAGTTCAAAATCTTTAGGGCAAAAATGTTTCTCAAACTCCATTAGACAAGAATCCAGTGGTAGCACTATGAAGTGAATATGCAGGGTTGCCTATGACCCAACAATCTTTTTCTTAAGTGAATAAGGCAAGATTGTTTAAGGTTCCCAGTTCTCTCCCAGAATTCGTTTGTATGTCTGTGAAGTCTGAGCTAAATCTGTCATCTCTCCAGCAACACTTAATTGTTTTTAATTATCCTTCCACTGAAGCTAAACCATCCCTCACCCAGGTCACAGCACTGTACATGGCTCATAAGTTTTACGAGCCACCTTGTATATCCCATTCACGTGTGCAGCCACCTTTCCCAACCATGAACAATCCATCAGCCAGATATTCTGGCCCCTGAACATGCAGAGTAGGAATGGGCAGGTTGTTTTTGGTGTTAGTGTGTTGACTGCTATTGTACCAGGAAGCAGGGTGCTCACCTGGAAGTTTGTGTTTTAAATCTTAAGATTTCATAAGGACTGAACTTTAAAATAATCTTTCTCACTTTTTTTTTAATCTGTGAAGGTTACTTAACTTGACAAAACTAATAAGTTTTGTGATTACCTAAATGTAGTTCTTCTCTGCAAAACTCTTGAGCTCTCATTCTGAATTTCTAGTGAGATTTCAAGTAGCAGGGTTGAGTTCTCATTTTATGCAGAAAGTATTGGAGTAACAACAAACAATATATGAGTAGGTTTCATAGGTGGGTTCTTATCATTAATAGATTTTTCATACACAAAACTTTTTAAAACAAACAAAAACATCTTAGAATATTCAAGATTTATCTGTTGTCCTTGTTTAATATCTGAGATCCTCATCCACTCACTCCTTCATTTATTCCTCCATCTTTAATAGTAATTCTTATAGAAGAGATGTGGGACATTAACTTGTCAGTGGAGTTAAGTAGCTTAATTCTGATAATCTTGACTTTTCTCTTCTGGACTGACCACAATGGCATCCAGGAGTGGGTAGCCATAGTTTGGGAAAGATATTAAATAAATAACAACTATGTATGCACCTCACATAAATTAATAGAATTAGTTAATTGACCCAAATAGGCCCAAATACAAATAGTTTCCCAAATACATTTGTATAGGTATCACAGATGTTAAGCAAGGTGGATTTCAGAAGGCCTCAAATTACTGCTTTGATTTTGTTCTAACCTAATACTTACTTTGATATTCTTTCATATTGTTTCTAAGTGACACTGGTTTTCATATAGTTGTGATTAAATGTTTCATTAAAATCTATGTATTTAAATTGGGAAGCAAGGTACTATCATTAAATAATGTCACCAGTGGTAACTAGAATTGTCAAAAGTTATACAGCATGGGAGAGAAATGTTTCTCAGATAAGAATTTTGGGGAACATTAGAATGGAAGTTGGGACGATATGAACTAGGGTTCATAAGACAAAATCCTTGGTGAGTTATGGGTTGTTAGGGGTTTGAAATAAATTTGAAGATCAGCAAAGAAGTATCTTTACCTGCTACTTCATCTCCCCGGACAATAACTTGGATCCACCTGCATATCAGATTTCAGGCTCAAGGGGTAAAAAAAAAAAAAAAGAAAAAATTAGTATAGCCACAAGAACTTTGGAATATAACTCAAATATGCCTACTCGTTATCTACAAAATGGAGCACCCCAACACTTCATCTGCACTATTCCAGCCTTTAGGTCCATGACTGGTAAACAATTTGTTTGGCTTTGTATGTTAACTCTCTTTTCAAACACCAGGTTCCAGATGCCAGCAGGATGCCGACCAGACTTCCCTGGACAGACAACCCCACCAATGTGTCCTGGAGCCCTGCTTCCCCAGAGCTCTTCCGCACTAGGGAAAGAGAGAGACAGGCTGGGAGTATGGATCGGCCTGTCAATGCCCATGTTCAGCGGGAAAGCAATTACAGAAGCCAGACCTTCAGCCTTCTGCATCCCACAAGGACCTTGGGTCCATATACCCAGAGGGTTAAAGAATAGGAAATCTATCAGGGGAGGGGATAGGATACAGAGTTCTGGTGGCGGGAACTGTATGAAGCTGTACCCCTCTTATCCTATGATTTAGTCAATGTTTCCTTTTTATAAACAAAAAAAAAAAATTAAAAAAAAGAATATCTGAGAGACTTCCCACGTCTGCAACCATGTTTGTTTGGGGTACACTGGTTCCAGATGAGAGTAGAACATGTGAGGTAGGCTTGGTATAATGTGACATATTCTCACTGCACTACAACCTCAGAAATTATGTCTGTAGCAGCTCTCACAGCATAGAACTCCAGAGTTTTTCCAAGTAGTAATTTTTTGATCCTCTTTTCCATTTTACCTTTTAGTTCACCTTTGTCATTTCTACCAGAGGTAAAGATTCCTTAATGTCATGAGTACTTTGGATAAAATGATTTTGACACCAAAATTGTTCTTTGTTTATTAGTAAATGTCCTCCCCACTGGAAATCAGCCCTAGTCTAACTTGCCCTTCCCCTTTTGTCCTTTATGTCACTGCAAGAGGAAGAGGACTTGGCAGTAGAATTTATTTGGCAGCATCTAAAGCCATAGTTCCCCTGAGGAAAGGTCACAGGAGTGTCTCCTCTGCCTTGGAGTGCACATGCATCTATGGGAGTGTGTGAGGGCGAAGGTGTGTGCTTGTGTAAAAAGTGAAAAAGAATCTTTGCTGGAATAAAGAAAGGAATGCAACAGGAATCTGTTAGACAGCCAACCAGGGGGAATTGGGGGAAGGGCAGACTGTAGTCAATTGCCTTCTAAAGCAGTAAATGCAAATTGCAGTAGGAGGTTCTGACCTTTTACTGTAACCAATGTCAGCTTCAAGTAGTAACCTCATGCCATTAATTATAACCCAGCATACCTCTGCTGTGCTCTCCTATTTGCCTTGGTCTCCCTCTTCCTCCTCCACCAAGCACTTTTCCCAATCCACTGAAAGTCTCAAGTTGCAGTCTGAACTGAGAAATGAACTGCTTTTGAAAATAATGAGACTTATAAAAATCAGGTCCATTCTATGCAACTGGGTCTGAGAAATTCTTTTTTTTCCCCCCATATGTAACAAAAACTTAGATAAACAAAATCCAAAATAAAAATGCATAGCACTCATCAACTGAAACTGGAATGTAATAAAATACCTCTTATTCTCCTTTTGGAAAATACTTGCAAGCGTTTTGTTACATGATTAGAAATATGGAAAAAGTAATTTAAAATTAAATCTAGAAAATATATAACTCAGAGATGCTATGTTTAGGGACAGGAAAATAACTTGTATAACAGATCTGAGAATAATTTGTAAGTTCTTGGCACTTCCTTTCACTGTTACTCTGTGAGAGTTTACTAAAATACTTCTGTGTTCACTTGGTATGAGAATCTTTAGTTTTTAGATCAATGGAAGGGATAAAAAGTTAGAGATACACACAAACACGGACTTGTGACGTGTCATTTATATATTTTTTGCTGTCATTCTGGAGCTCCTAATCCCTTTTAACAAAGGATTTCACATTTTTATTTTGCATTATGTAGCCATCCTTGAAAAGGGGTATTGGAAAGTAATAACATAAATGGTAGTTATAAGCAATATAAAACTTTGAAGAAATTGATGTCTCAGGTCATTTTTATTTCTGGAAATGGCTGTAGCTTTGAATATAATGAATACATATAATATATTATATATTATATAATATTTAATATATTCATAGCCTCTATTTTCTTTAAAATCTAAATTTATAAAATGGCTTTGACAATTTTTAAAACTCTGATTAATTAACTCAAATAATTAACCCACAGTATACCATATTTTCTATAGTTTGCTTTGTTGCCAGGTCCAAAGCTTTTAAGTTTCTTCTCATTTTAGTTTATAAGTTCACTCATTACACAAATATTTGATCTGATGAAGAACTACTTGAAAATTTAATGGAAATAAAAATAGCTAAAACACACTCTTGTACTTAAGAAGCTTCCTCTCTATGAAAAGGAAATGCAAAAAAAACCCCAAAAAACAAGCTAAGTAGAACACAACAAAAAATTCACAATAGTTTGAAGAAAAGAAATGTACTGAGATGGTGATATGGAACAATGTTTTAGGAGAGTCAAGGATGAAAAAATAATTCTGGCTGGGAGGGTCAGGAAAGGCAATGAATAGTGATACATTTATTGATCTAACTATAATTTCAATATGTAGAGAAGAGATCAAAGAATCCTTCACCATTGGTTGTTTTTATGTGTCCATTGAATTTTAATTTTTATAATGATGGTTGGTATATGCAAAAAAAAGTAAAAATGGGGGCTATTGCATACCTGGTACAGTGTACACATTACAGCATGCAAGGAACTGGGTTCAAGCCCGTAGTCCCCATCTGCAGAGGGGAAGCATTGAAGTAGACTGCAGACATCTCTCTACTCCCCTCTCCCCTCTCATTTTCTCTTTGTGTCTATCCAAAATAAATAATGAAATATATATATGTATATACATATAGTAAAATATTCAAAACTAAGAAAATATTTATAGCTGAAAAGAACAACAATGTATACACTCCCTGTTCACACAAAACTTATTTTGCACAACCAGGAATACAATATAATGGTAGGGTGCAGGACTTGTAAGCTCAAGGTCTTAAGTTTGATCCCTATCAAAAGTATGCTACCGTGATGGCCTGATTTTCTTTCTCTTTCTCATTAATGAAACAAATCTAGAAAAACCAGTTATTTTATATATTATAATAAGTGGAGAGGATAATGATGGATATATGTTAATATGAAACACATTCATTTCTTTGTTGTTGCTATTGCTGTTGTTGTATAGAGGGTTTCACTACTTCAAATCAATTTTAGATGTATGTATGTGTGGATATATATACCACAGTGTCAAAATTTTCTGCAGTATGGGTGAGGGCCATACTGGCTTGAACTTGGGCTGTGTGCATGGTGAAGCATGCATTCTATCCAGATAAACTGTAATATTTTGCTGACTTACATGCCAAACATGTAACAATGGCATTACCACTGCATATTGAGATCAGAGGTAATTTTATTTTTGACTTTTAGTTTTCTTAATTTTGAGCTCTTGACATAATGCATTGCTACTGTGCAAATCCCAATGAGTGTTTACAGTATTAAATTCATATTCAAGATGAAATATTTCTCAGAAGGTATTTTATAATATTGCAGTGTCTCCATATTAATTTTCAATGCTGTGTGGGACAGTGGTAAAGGTACAGTTTATTAAGAAGGCCAAAAAAGACAATTCTGAGTAATATTTGGTCCTTCATTGATGTAGAAATACTCAGACTTCTATAGTTTTTTTCTACCTTAAGTTTTATAAAAAATATTCACAGGACATACATTGGCAGTGGGATTTCAAGTAGTTGAAAAGTTCATTCAAATTTTTGGATATAAAATTTATTATTGTCCCAGGGTTACTTGGAAAACAATTTGAATGTTCTGTTTTTCTTATGAAAGACATTCAGGGGGCTGTATTATTTTTCCATGCCATGAACTAAAGTAAAATGTGAGGTACAACATCAGCAGCTATGTGACTGCTCATTTAGGGGTGTCCCACTTGACCAGCTCAGATAATTTCCTGTGTTGTGTCTTGGGCCAAAAAACTACTGTAAGAATATGAGTTCAAGAATGCAATATCTGTATGAGAACATCAACTACAACAATATAGCATACTTATATGTAAATTTGAATTTCATCCAGCTTCCTGCATACAGATCTTGATGTTGAAAATTAAATGACCTTCATAAATTAGTTCTAGTTCCTAACTTGTAATTTTAATTTACTAACAATCACAAGCACATAGTAAATACAGGGATACATGGTTACTCTGGGTAAGTCAAACTTAAAAATTATTTCTCACTTATTTTGATATGCAATTGTGAATTGTTTACATTCTTTCCCATTTGCTTTGTGATGTCTTTTTAAAATATTTATTTATTCCCTTTTGTTGCCCTTGTTTTATTGTTGTAGTTATTATTGTTGTTATTGATGTCATTGTTGTTGGATAGGTCAGAGAGAAATGGTGAGAGCAGGGGAAGACAGATAAGGGGAGAGAAAGATAGACACCTGCAGACCTGCTTCACTGCTTGTGGAGTGACTCCCCTGCAGGTGGGGAGCCGGGGGCTCGAACCCGGATCCTTATGCCGGTCCTTGCGCTTTGCATGGTGCCACCTTCGCTTAACCCGCTCCATTACTCTGCTTTGTAACTTCTATATTTGTTGTGTGTATGTGTGTATATTCTGAACTAATTTAAGGTTAAGATGGTAGACATTCTATCTTCTTAGCACTAAATACTGTAGATTTTATCTCCGAATATCAGGAATACTCTGATATAGCCACTGTGTCAGTGTTTTTTCAGCATTATAACTTTTTCTAGTGGGGCTTATGTATTCAAAGTTAGAAAAGAAAATACAGGGAGTTTAACATGTACCAGATAAAAGCTATGTGAGTTCAATGATTTAGCTAAAACATCTTTGAAAGATGGAATATAAATAATTGATATTGCTTTCTTGTAAAAGACTGCCTAAAATGGTTTGTCCAAAAAAAAAAAAAGTATAGTCAACAAAAGAGACTGGGGTAAGTATTTTTGAGTAGAAGAATAAAAGATTAGATGGATTAGAGAATCAGAGGCATGAGAGGGAGTGCAGGGCATTATCTTGAGCAGTAAATGCCTCTAATTGGGCTTATGCAATATTTTAAATTTAAATGCTATTCAAGTCTCTCATAATTTTCAGTAGTGTACTATCTCTATTTAAAAACACTAGACAAGTTAGACATTCTAGTAATCCCAAGTTTCCAATTCCATAGCTGTGAAGTAGAAACAATGTGTTGATTATAGAGTTGTCAAAACTGCATATTTTGTAGCTACAAGGCACTCAGAAACATTCCTTTCTGCCACCCACTATAAGTCAGTAACCGAGATGGATTTTTTGACTCACTGAGTTTCCTGATAAGGCTTCATTCTGCAAACATACACATGTTTTGGTTTGGTTGTTGGTCCAGTTGTTGCTTGCCAGGCTGAAGGCAATTTGCATAGGAAGCAGTGGCTTGTGTCCAGGGGAGAATTTGGGAAGGGACAGCAATGACATTAGAAGGGCAACGTTTCGTAGTTTCTTGGCAGCAACTCCACAAGTGAGGAATTTTATTGTTGGAAAAATCCTGGAAAGATCTGTCTCCTTTGTAAATTTCTTTTCTTTTCTTTTCTTTTCTTTTCTTTTCTTTTCTTTTCTTTTCTTTTCTTTCTTTCTTTCTTTCTTTTCTTTCTATCTTTCTTTCCTGTGTCAACAACTATACTGTAATCCATTGAGCCCTCCAGTAAAGAGAGAGAAAAAGAGTGCTTTGTAGATACCAAATATACAGTTTTGTTAACTCTATAATCAACACATTGTCTCCACTTCACATCTGTGAAAAGGGAGGCTTAGAGTTACTAGAATGGCTAACTTCTCTAGTGTCTTTACATGGAGATAGTACACCACTGAAAATTATGAGACTTGGGCTTGAGCTGCAGACATGTCATTTCATTGTGATTGGTGTCTGCAGAACACTCTCACCACCAACTTAGGCCCCTTTCTACCATCATGTACTAGGATCCCAAATAGTATAAGCTTTTTTCAACACTCGAATGAAAAGTAGTCAATAGAAAGGTAGAGCACTATAATAGAACAGAAGAAAACTCTTGGAACTGCTGGACAGAGGCAATAAACTAGAGAACAAGGAGAGGAACAGGTAAAAACTCTACCTTAAAGCTGGAAATAATATATTTAAATTTAATTCATCAAGATCATCATAGGATGAAGTTAAGGACAAAACAGACTTCTAGGATTAAGAGATATTTTACAACTTTTCTATGTAAGAGCCAGGGCTTCAAACTTAACATGACAATTGAAGTCAGCTATCTACTATTTTCTATTGATCTTCATGTTAACCCTTTCTATGAAATGAAAGTGTAATTTACAAAATATTTTGCATCTATTTTTGCCAGGTGTTGTATAAAAATGGAATTAAAATATTTGCCTAGAGTGAAAATATTGCACTAGTTATAAACCTTTGACATATTGTTTAAGTTAACAATGAGATTTATAGGAAAAGACTGGATTTTGTTGGGAGCTAAAGTGTTAGATTTTAGTGCTTTGGCTAGTACTAATTCATGGTGAAATTGTGACTGTTTTTCTTTGCAAAGTAAAGGTGAATAAAATGTTGAAGATCTTTAGAGATTTGATAGTGAAAAAGGTCATGTGGGAGCCACTGGGTGGTGGCATACCTGGTGGAGTACACATGTGTAAGGACTGGGGTTCAAACTTCTGGTCCCCACCTGCAGGGGGAAAGCTTTGTAAGTGGTGAAGCAGTGTTGCAGGTCTCTCTCTCTCTCTCTCTCTCTCTCTCTCTCTCTCTCTCCTTCTCTATCACCCCTTCTCTCTCAATTTCTGGCTGTCTCTATCCAGTAAATACATAAAGATAATATTTAAAAAAATGAAAAAGTAAAGAAGCCATGTTTACGCTCTACCTCAGTGAGGATCCACAGACAAATTTGATAACCATATTATTTTTGGGTTAAAGCAGATGAGTGCTCTAGCTTCTTTTATATCTCCTAGACAACTAGGACTTTTTATTTTTAAACTATACTTGGGGTAAAGCAATTATTTTTTTAGTCGGTTTATTTTCATTTTTAAGTCAATTTTAACTCTAATGGGCTACAGATCACCTGAAATATATATATTGTGCAACTTCAAAACAATATGCACACACAATCACACCATTAATGTTCTCAGACACATCTTCTCCATACTCTTACTAAAGAACTTAAAGTACATGGAAATTTTTGTTTGAATTAATTAGATGAGGATACTTTAGCTTGTCTACTAATTATAGTTGCTCAAAAAATATGGTTTAAAAATGGGTTCTGGAGTGAAAACAAAATTAATTTCCATCAATAAAAGATTGACAAAGAAGATATGAGTTATATAGTCAATGTAACACTAATCTATAGTTTAAAAGGATAATACTGTGTCCTTTAGGACAGAATGGATGGAAGTGGAGATGATTATACATAATGAAGAAGTGGAAAACAGCTACTTGATTGTTTGATTGTTTTTGCTCATATGTGGAATATAGGGAGTTGCATCACATGAACTTCTGTGTACAGTACACACACATACACACACACACACACACACAACCAAAATATTTCTGGGACTTCGTAAGGATTATGATAATTATTGTTGAGGTGTGGTACTAACAAAATTTTAGTGATTAGTACAGATTAGAACTATACTTCATGTAGTCTTAGAAACCATTATCTTTTTTTTTTTACAAATATTTTTATTTATTTATTATTGAATAGTGACAGAGAAATTGAGAGGGGGTAGGAGATATAGAGGGAGAGAAACAGACAACTGCAGCCCTGCTTCACCACTGATGAAGCTTTCCCCCTGCAGGTGGGGGCCAGGGTCTCACCACAAGCCATTATCAAATCATTAAAATGTAGACAAAATTGAAGGCTTTGGCTTTTATTACATATTTATAATTGATGTTTTATTAAATGTAAGAATCAGGAACTCCAGATATAAAAGATTTCATTATATCTCTATTCCTAATTTAATTTTGAGTAAAAGAAATAAAATGTATCTGAATGCCAGTCATGGAGGGTACTTCAGTGATATATAGCTGGAGCAATATTTGTTTGTCATCACTGGCACCCCAGAACTCCAGGAGAACTTTTTTTTTTACTCAAGAGAGACAGGGAGAGACTGAGGGAAAGAAGGAAAGATGCCATAGCACCAAGGCTTCCCCCCATTATGTTGTAGACCAGATTAGACCTTACTTATTGGAATGACAAAGGAGGCAGCCCCCGCCCCCCATCATCTATCTTGCTGGCCTAACCCATTTAGATTTCTTTTTAATGAAGAAATTCAGACTAGGATGAGTTTAGTGATAAGAGCTTAAACTTAAGCTTAAGTATTTCCAGTATAACTTTTTGTCAAAATATATGCTGAATATGTAAGGAATCTGATCAATTTTTCTTCTCCTAATATCAGAACTTGACACCTGAAATGATGTTCCCATGAAAAGTTCAGTTTCTTCACTTTTAAAAAAATATTAATGTAGAAATCAAAGTGAAAAGGCACTGCTGCTTCTTCTTCTAGCGTTTGCCCTTCTTCCGTAGCCAGTCAACAGCGTCAGGTTGAGCCTGATGTAAAGTTTCGAGACCTCCTTTGAATCTGGAGAGGTGGCAGTCGTTGACTATGTGGGTATGTTGTATGGGGGCAGTTATATGACCCCATACAAAAGTAAGTCTAATTTCCAGGGGTGTTGGGTGGTGATGCACCTAGTTCAACACACTTGCAACAGTTTGTAAGATTCTGGGTTCAAATCCCTGTTTCCCACAAGTGATGAAGCAGTGCTGCCTGTCTATCTTCCTGTCTCCTTCTCTCTCAACTTCCCTCCTTCTCTGTGCAAAAATGAATAATTAAAATATAAAAGTAATATGTAATTCCTTAAATTATATCAGCATTAATAATTATTAGATATTTAGTGTTGATGAAGTTGCTAACCATATCACGAGAACTTTAGAACACTAAGTATAAATGTAATGATAACATCTCTATCTTTACATGGAAATTACTGTTGATATTAACCTACAGATAAAAATATAGATTATTAGGAAAATTTTCAGTTCTAAATTACTATTCTAAATGTTATCAGATGTAAAAGTTAAACAAGCTAGCAGTAGTTAGTTTTTGCTTATGGCTTATGTTCTTTATTCTTGCTTATTTTGGGGAAGCATGATACCCTACTCAATGATTATACTGAATCAAAAATGGAGGAAAAAGTACAGAATGGAAGTGCTTGTCTAACTAAAATTTTAAAATAAGAGTGAAAAATATTATTGGAAATATTGATAGCTTAATTAAAAAATCTGTAAGTGGTAACAATAAAGCTAATAATTTCCCCATTAAAATTCATCCTACTCTAGTCATAGACACTGCTAGTATTTGTTAAACAGTATTAAAAGAAAACATTGAAAGCCAGAAATAATGCCTGAGATTTATAATAATAACTTCATATTTTAATTTTAAATATCTAGATTGATTCTTCAATGGAAAGTTTTATAAATAAAAAGATGATCAGAATATTTACCAATAAAAATTAAGTATATTAATCTAAATTAACCAAGTATAAGAGTCTAAAGACTGAAGACCACTAAATTCTAATTATCATATATATGTTATATTCCCTGAAATCTCTCTAAAAGTTTATTTTAATTATGAAAGATAAATGTCAGTATTAATCAAATAGTTTTTACATTTATACAGTGTCTCTGTAAATAAATGTAACACCTTTTAGTATGCTCACTAATGATGCTAAATAAGACAAAAAAATTGACAAGATTACAACCTATTTGCTATGGAGAAAATATCAGTCTTCAAAATCATAGTCTGCAGAAATTTTATTGGCTATTTCTTTACTTTGTTGTTCTAGTTTTCCATTATTTATTGTGCTACTGTTTAATTAATTAATTACCAGATTTTAATAATTCTAGTCAAGGAGATTTAGTTCAGATTATTTTTTACTAGTATGAAAAGGTTACAAGTAAACTGAGCCCAGTTTTAGTTACCCACATATTGTTGGCATTTATTTTATGTAGTTATTTTGCAAGTTCTCTTACTTCTCCAAGATGTAAACTACACTATGACTTCTAGAAACCATGGCCATGGAGTAACAGTGGTCAGATAAGACTCAAAATGATAAACATCTATAATTATAGATAGAACTTAACAAAATTCACCAACTATAGCTAAAACATTCATAGAAATTCCACAGCCTTAGGAAAGTGCTTGCATGCATGATTAGAATGAGAAGAGGCATGGAACTATAACCAAACAAAAAGAATTTAGAGCTCTGGCAGAACACAATGCTATTTTCCTTCTATACAGAGCAGTATTCAAGGCAACACACAGTGCTTTCAATGAGAGAAGGGAACTTATGATCTTTTAATTAATTACCTCAGAGGCATTAGCCTGCTGGTCAACATTTCTCCTTTGGCTAGTTCTGCTTCTGTTTCTATCCTTGTCACACCAGGTTCCCCTGCATTGCTTGACACTATGGTCTATTTACATAATCATTGTTTTGTTTGAGACCCGCACTGGTTTAATCCCCACTGGTTCTCGCTATTTTTCCACTCTTCCCCCTTATCCTATGTACTTCTTCCTAACACTTCTGTCTCAAGAGATATAAAGGACAGGATTTTCTAATGAAGAGAGATTAGATTGATTGATTGCACTTCATCCCCATTCATCAATAAAGATTGAACTGTGTCCCAGCTCAGCCATGAGTCCCTGGTCATCTCTCTATCACCTGCGAAGCTAGCTCTGCATCTGGTGCCCAAACAGGCACCGGCATTAGCCTATTGAATTTCAGGTAAGGGTGAACCAAAAAAAGCAGGGAGCATTTGTGACCAAAAAAATCAGGTCTGTCACCAAAACATAAAGGTAATATGTGGCAGCTAATAAATAGTAAAGTGAGCCCTGCTTCTATGAACCCAGATGTAGCCCCATGACAAATTGCTAAGGCTTGGTTTCAGATTGAAATCAGAGAAACCATATATGAGCATTAAACAGCTCCAGGAAACAACAAAAAACCCTAACTCAGCCCCCACCTCTCCACAATGCAACATATAAGCAAAGCTAAGCCCAGAGACTACAGAAATAGCACCACCTGCTGGCCAGCAACATTCAGAACAACAAATGCATAAACAAATATCGCAGAAACAAACTACCAAGCGTGTAAAGCAGATAGAAATGAAACAGAAGGTCTCCAAGAAACTAAAGATATAGAGGGCCTATCAGAGAAAGACTACAGAAAGATCATTATGAGGACTCTTCAAGAATCGAAGCATATTGAAGACTTGAAAGAATATTTCATTAAGGAGTTAGGAAACACAAAAGAAGAGCTTCAAATTGAGTTCTCTAAAAAAAAAGAAACACTAGAATGTATAAAATAAGAACTTCAATTAGTGTTCACTATGTACTTAGAAAGCATGAAAGAAAAAGTTCAAACAGAATTCCAGGGAGTAAAAGACAATTTGAGTGTAATACAAACTCAGGCATAAGACAGGAAATAGACTCACTAATGAAGAAGAAAGAATCTTTGATCTAGAAAATATCATTAGCCCAATCTTTCAATTTAAAGATGAGGGAGAGGACAGGTTAGGAAATAATGAAAAATTGAAGACTCCATCAAGAGGTTGAATGTATGAGTAATAAGAACTACCTAGGAAGAGGACAGGGTGAAAGGAACAATATCATATTTAGGAAAATTTTAGATGAGAAGTGTCCTCACTTAGGCAATCCTCATAAAATATTCATTCAAGAGAAAGAGTATACATCCAGGTACATGAATACAAAACAACCAACACCAAGGCACATCATTATAAAACTCCCAAAAGTCAGTGCTAAGAAAAAAAAAATGTTGCAGGTGGTAAGGAAAGGAAATAAGTTACATACAAAGGTAGAGTATTTAGACTTTCATCAGAATTCTTTGCAAAGACCCTAGAGGCAAGGAAAAAGAGGAATGACAGCTCCAAAGTACTAAAAGAGGGAATTCTGGCCATGGATCTTGTTCTGCAAAATTATTCTTCAAAGTCAACGACTGCCACCTCTCCAGATTCAAAGGAGGTCTCGAAACTTTACGTCAGGCTCAACCTGATGCTGTTGACTGGCTACGGAAGAAGGGCAAACACTAGAAGAAGAAGAAGATTCTTCAAATATGAGGGAGAAATAAAGGTCTTCTCAAATATACAAAAACTAGAGGAATTTGCCACCATTGATCCTACCTTACAAGAATTACTGAAAGAAGTCCCATAAGAAAAGAGGAAGCAAAGGAATACATGTTCTAAGCTAGGTGAGCAGCAGTAGACTAGAACTAAGAACACAATAAAAAAAAAAAAGAAAAGAAAACAGAAAAGCAAGAGATTTAACGGGAAAACAGTTCTATCAAATGTCAACTAATCAAGAAAAAATTTTAAAGAGATATTTTTCAATACACTATGGTAGCCACAATAAAAAACAAGCAACAGAGATATACAGAAAGTACATGAGAAATCAGTGAGGAACTCATCACTGAAACCCATCCACACAAAATGACAGAACCCATCCAAACGAAAAGATAGAAACAAATGGGTGAAGAATCAACAGTTTAAAACAAACTCAAAACAAAAATCAGAATGGACATATGTAAACCAAGTATATCAATAATCATTCTAAATGTGAATGATCTAAAAAGAAAAAGGAAGGAAGTTACTAATGATCTAAATTCACCTGTCAAAGCAAGCACTCAGAGTAGTTGAAAGGATTAAAGAACAGGATCGAACCATTATATGTCTTCAGGAAACATAGGTCCAAAGAAAAGACAAATGGAAGATAATGTAAAAGGCTGTAGCAAGATGTTCCAAGCTAATAATTCACGACAAAAAGGGGTGGAGTAGATTGCATAATAGTTATGCAAAGAGACTGTCATGCCTTAGGCTCAGAATTCCAAGTTCTAATTCCTCACACCACCATAGCCAGAGCTGATCAGTGCTATGGTAAAACAAAACAAAACAAAACAAAACAAAACAAAACAAAACAAAACAAACAACAACAACAAAACCCAGAAAAAAGGACAGAGACAGATAAAAGAGACTTTCAGGTAAATAAAATAAGCAAAGACAGAGAGGGCACTACATAATGGTCAAAGGATTAATCCAACAAAAATACATAAGCATTGGGGGGGTCTGGCGGTAGCACAGTGGGTTAAGTACACGTGGTGCAAAGCACAAGGACGGGTCTGAGAATCCTGGTTTGAGCCCCCAGTTCCCCACCTGTAGGGGAGTCGCTTCACAGGCGGTGAAGCAGGTCTGCAGGTGTCTATCTTTCTCTCCCCCTCTCTGTCTTCCCCTCCTCTCTCCATTTCTCTCTGTCCTATTCAACAACAATGACATCAATAACAATGATAATAACTACAGCAATAAAACAACAAAAGGGAATAAATAAATATTAAAAAATACATAAGCATTATCAATATATATGCACCAAACTCAGGTGCATACAAATATATAAAACAAATATTTACTGAGCTTAAGGAAGACATTGATATGACACAGTAATATTAGGAGGTCTTAACACATCACTAACAAGAGACAGATCATCCAGACAAAAAAAAAAAAAAATCAATAGGGAAATAGCAGTCTTAAATGAAATCATAGATAAAATGGGCCTATCAAATATATACAGAAATTTCCATCCCAGAAGAAATGAATACACAGTCTTCTCAAGTACACATGGAATAATAACAAGGATTAATCATATTCTGGGCCAAAAAGATGGGTTTAACAAATATGTAAATATTAAAATTAGAAAATTCATCTTCTCAGAGCTTGAAAGAATAATGTTAAGTGAGATAAGTCAGAAACAGAAGAATGAATATGAGATGATCTTACTCACAGGCAGAAGTTGAAAAACAAGTTAAGAAGAGAAAACACTATGTAGAATTTGGCCTGGAGTTGGTGTATTACATCAAAGCAAAAGACTGGGGTAGGGGGGTAGGTTTCAGGTCTTGGAATATGATGGCAGAGGACCTAGTGGGGGTATGTATTATGTGAAAAACTGGGGAATGTTATGCATGTATAAACTATTGTATTAACTGTTGACTGTAAATCATTAATCCCCCAGTAAAGAAATTAAAAAAAAATAATTTATCTTCTCAGACCATGGTGGTATGAAGCTAGAAATAAACCACAAAAAGAAAAGAAACTGCCCCAATGTCTGGAGACTAAACAACATGCTTTTGAAGAATACATGATTCGTTGAAGAGATCACAAAAGAAATCAAGAATTACCTCGATACTAATGAAAATGAAGAAACCAGCTAGACCCTACGGGATGCAGCAAAAGCAATCCTGAGAGAGAAATTTATAGCAATACAGATCCGCATTAATCAATAAGATAAGTGACTGGTAAACATCTAACAGCCAACTAGAAATGGAGCAATAAAGAGACCCCATCGTTGAGAGGAGACAGGAAATAGTTAAATTCAGTGCAGAAATCAATGAATTAGACATCAAAAAAGACCACTAGGGAGATTAATAGAGCCAAGAGTTGGATCTTTGAAAAGATAAATAAAATAGACAAACCACTAGTTACATTTACTAAGAAAAAAAGAGAGAAAGTTATGGTAAAATCACTCAGAAACGAGAAAGGAGACGTTACAGCAGACAAGGCAGAGATAGAAAGGGTCATGTAAGACCTATGGAAATGAATTCAACAACCTAGAAGAAATGGACACATTTGTAGAGTCTTACCAACTACCAACTTAGCACAAGAGGAAGTAGATAAACTTAACAGGCCAATCATTAGTGCAGAAATTGAAATAGCAGTCAAAAGCCTCCCTAAGTACAAAAGCCCAGGTCCAGATGGCTATACAAATGAAATTACATAATACTTTCAAAGAAAAACTAATACCCATTCTCCTCAAACTGTTCCAGAGAGTAGAGTAAGAGGGAATACTCCCAAACACATTCTGTTGGGGCCAGGTGGTGGCACACCTGGTTAAGCACACACATTACAGTGCTCAAGAACACAGGTTCAAACCCTGGAACCCCACCTGCAGAGGGAAAACTTCATAAGTGGTAAAGCAGGGCTACAGGTATCTCTGTCACTCTTCCTCTGTATCTCTCCCTCCCTTCTCAATTTCTCTCTGTCTCTATCCAATAATAAATAAATAATGTATTGAAATAAAAAAGAAACACATTCTATCAAGCTAATATTACTTTGATCCCCAAAGCAGGAAAAGATCCACCAAAAAAGAAAACTATAGATCTATATCCCTGAAGAACATTGATCCTCAACAAGATCTTGGGTAAATAAATCCAACACTATATTAGGAGAACAATCATCCAAGACCAAATGGGATTCAATCTTAGGATTGAATCTGCAAGTCAATCATGTAACCACCATAACAACAACATCAAAAAGATAAGAATCACATGATTTTATCAATTGATACAGAAAAAGCACTTGACAAGGTCCAACACCCATTTATGATAAAGGCCCTCAAGAAAATGGGAGTGGAAGGAAATTTTATCATTATAAAGACTATATATTTTAACATTTTTCTTTTTTAAGTATTATTTATTTATTTATTTTTGCTCCCCCCTTTTGTTGCCCTTGTTGTTTTATTATTGTTGTAGTTATTATTATTGTTGCTATTGATGTTGTCATTGTTGAACAGGACAGAGAAAAATGGACAGAGGAGGGGAAGACAGAGAGGGGGAGAGAAAGATAGACATGTGCACTGTCTGTGAAGCGACTCCTCTGCAGGTGGGAAGCCTGGGGCTCAAACTGGTATCTTTACTCAGGTCCTTCCGCTTCGTGCCATGTGTGCTTAACCAGCTGTGCTACCGCCTGACCCCCTTAGTATTATTTATTTATTCTTAGAAAGACAAAAATTGAGAGGGAAGAGAGTGATAGAGAGGGAGAGAGATAGAGAGATACCTGCAGCTCTACTTCATCACTTGCAAAGCTTTCCTCTTGCAAGTGGGAACTGGGGCATTGAACTCAGGTCCTTGTGCACTGTTAACGTGTATGCTCAACCAGGTGCTCCACCATCTGGCCCTCGAATTCACTCTTCACCAGAGAAATGCAAATTAAAACCAGATTGAGTTTCTATTCGCACCTATGAGAATGGCTTTCATCAGCAAAACTTCAAGGAAGTTCATCTATGCCGATGACATCTGCTGTGCAACTCAGGCATCCAAGTTTGACATCCTCGAGGAAACACTCACGAAAGACATGTCTCTGATATCTGATTACTGTAAAAAATGGCGACTAATCCTTAGCACTGCAAAAACGGTATCATCTGTTTTCCATCTACAACATGCCTCAGCCTCACGTGAGCTTAATGTGCAGCTTGGCGATACGAGAATCCGGCAAGAAGCCCAGCCAGTCTATCTTGGCGTTACTCTCGATCGCACCCTGTCATTTCACGAACATCTCATAAAAACTGCAGCAAAGGTGGGTGCGAGGAATAACATCATTGCAAGACTGGCCAGCTCCTCATGGGGCTTGAGCGCTTCCACACTACGATCATCATCTCTGGCATTATGCTATTCCACTGCAGAATACTGTGCCCCAGTATGGTTCCGTAGCCCCCATGTCCACTTGGTCGATTCCAAATTATATTCCTCCATGAGGATAATTTCTGGAACCATCCGTTCCACCCCAGTTCCATGGCTGCCAGTTCTTAGCAACATCGCCCCGCCAGATATTCGTTGGGATGTGGCATCATCTAAGTTCATTTCCCACGTCTACGCTCGACCGGACCTGCCAATATACGCGGATATCTTCGCCCACCCTGTCCAACGCTTGATGTCTCGTCACCCAATCTGGTCCCCTATGCCTACACTGAACTTCTCTGTTCCAGACTCTTGGAAACAGAGTTGGCAGTCAGCTGAGGTAAAGAGCAAACACCTCATCACAGACCCCTGCAAGCATCAACCCGGCTTTGACCTAGCACGTTATGATTGGGCCCTCCTCAATCACTATCGAACAGGCCATGGCCGGTGCGCCGCTATGTTCCATCGCTGGGGAGCCAGAGACGACCCGAACTGCCCCTGTGGCTACAGACAGACTATGACCCACATAGTCAAAGACTGCCACCTCTCCAGATTCAAAGGAGGTCTCGAAACTTTACATCAGGCTCAACCTGACTGGCTACAGAAGAAGGGCAAACGCTAGAAGATCAGCAAAACAGGAGAGGGGCAGGGGTAGATAGCATAATGGTTATGCAAAGAGAGATTCATGCCTGAGGCTCTAAAGTTCAATGGTTATGCAAAGAGACTCTCATGCCTGAGGCTCCAAGGTCGCAGGTTTAGTCCCCTGCACCACTATAAGCCAGAGTTGAGCAGTGCTATAGTAAAAACAAACAACAACAACAACAACAAAAAAATCAAAGCACTCTATTTCTGAACAAAACAGGAAAGGATAAGTGTTGGAAAGGATGTGGAGGGAGAGAGGAACACTATTACACTGCATGTGGGAATGAGAATTGGTACAACCATTTGGAGGACAGTATAGAGAATCCTTAAACAAATACAAATGCTAACATTCAGTCACCAAGTTGCAGATGCTATCATAATTCCATCCTGACTTCCCTGGGAAGAGGACCTCACCAATGTATCCTGGATAGACAGGGGAAAAACAGAAACGGGCTTGGAATATGGATTGACTTGCCAATGCCCATGTCCAGCTGAGAAGCAATTATGGAAGACAGAACTCCCACCTTACACATCCCAGAAAGAATTTTGGTCCATATTCCCAGTGGGTGACAAATGATAGGGGGGTGATGAACTAAGGGCTCTGAACCCCAGCTTCATCAGGACCCAAAGTGAGAATGGAAAAAAATGAAGGACATTCAGAAATATTAATAGGTATAGGTATAACTTAGAAAGGAAAAAAAGAGAAGACTATAGGGAAAAAAATAAGGGGAAATATATGTAAATATTGACAGATAGTTATAGAAATAATATTCAACCCATATTAGCAACATTGGGAGAACTACTATTCCTTCTAATGGAAGGGATGGGGATACAGAATTCCTATGGTTGGAATGGTATTATCTTGTAATTTTTTAAATTAACATTAAGTCACTAGAAAATAAAACATAAACCACACACTATATATGATTACTCTACTAACACTGTCGGCATTAGATTATAAACTTCAGTTATTTAGTATAAAAGCATTTTTCTGTTAAGTTTCATATTTCTGATTTTCTCCAGCTTTATTTAGCTATTAGTATAACTATATATTCTTATACAGTGTGATGTTTAGAATGTATACAATGCAATGATTTAATATGCATATATATTGTAAAGTGTTTAACACAAATCAGATTAATTACCTAATCAATCACATCATAGTTACCACTGATACTTTTTGTGTGTGTAGTGTGAACATTTCTTATATTTTATACCTGAAATCTGCCAATTAATAACTTAATCACAATGCTAGAGATTAGATTCCCAGGACTCAAAACTATAGTGTACAGCTTCAGTTTTCTGTCTTTTATAATTTACATAGCTAAGCTTGACCAATGGTGCTGTGTGGAAATTTGTATTTCATTTAGCCACCACTGAAGCACATTCAACTAATAGTATTGGTATAAATAATAAAACAATCTATCTCTACTGTTTCAAGCTCATATTGAAGTAGATAATTACATGCTTGAAAAGGTAAGATGTATGGACTATATGGTTGACTCTTGAATGATTAGGGAAAATTGAAACAACCTAGAATTATTTCTAAAATAATGTTTTATAAAACACAAAGGGTCCCCATAAACAACAGTCATTTCAATATAAGGGAAATTTCACATAAAAGCTGATCTTCCACAGCAAGGAACAGCAAGTGACAAGAGACAGGAATACAGTGAGTTGCCCCCACCCCACCCCACCCCACCCACCAAAAAAAAAACTTCTTCATATAACAAACAATTGATCTAATATTAGGAAGATAAGATACAGAACTTTAATTTTGTGAGTAAGGAGCAAATTTTACCAAAATCCTAGAAGCCCAAGCCTATTACAATTCTATGCTATAACTTTGCAACATTAAAAGGCAATTTGAAAACTGTTAATAGGATTGCAGTCAAGGAGGTAGCATTACTGAAGAAGATTCAAAGGTTGTTGAGAGCAGTCCTGGTGGACATCATATTGGAATTTAGTCTTCACAGTAATGGACCCTGGGGGTGAACTCCAGTAGGAGTGATCCCTCTGGGAGTATGTGTGCAGGTACAGGAGGAATGGCACCCCAGGGGAAAGGGATTATGAATACACAATGTTTGGGAGAGTCAGGCATGGCTCCTGGTTACAAATATGTATATGACTTGATCATATGAAGTTGTCAGTAGTCAATTTTGACCTGTGAGGATGACAATTTCATGTATGTAAAGTTGGTATTTTCCAGACCTTGATCTATTCTATCCAGAGTAGTGTTGCAAGTTTTATACAGTACAGTTCAATGCTGCAATTGACACTCCTATCATCCTCAAGGGTTGAGATGATGGTCTCTTCTCCAAGAATGTGCCTACCTATTCATGGTATCTACACCAATATGAGTTGTAAATATATAAGTGTGCTTATTTATTTAAAATTAATCAAATACATATTGGTTCTCGCTGTGTTTCTGCCTCTTCCTTTCTTTCATAAATAAAAACTTCCTGAGATTAAATGCTAGTTCAATAATAGAGAATCACTGAAAGTACCCTATAATATGAAAGGCAGTCTCTTTAAGAAAGAAGTTGGTACCTAATACTTTAATGTAAATTATTTTGTTTTAGAAAAGTCCCATCTACAATTCCAGTTCCTGTGTGGCAGTGAGAATGGAAACAAATTAGAAAAATGGCTTAACAAATTCAGTACGCGTAAATGTTGTAAAAGCTACAATTCAGTAAGTAGCTTAGCGCATCTGAAGAAAAGAATTTGAAGGGTCTGGGCAGTTGCACACCCACATGTCACAGTGTTCAAGGACCTGAGTTCAAGGCCTGGTCTCCACAAGTAGTGAATGAGTCCTGCAGTTCTCCCTCCTCTCTCCCTCTCTTCCTCACCCCCCTTCTCTATCAATTTCTATCTTTATCCAAAAATAATAAACAAAATAATAAAAGATTAGGTGGCTATGTATTTGTTCTTATTTATTTCTTCTGCTCTTTTCTGTATTATTAGCAAGTAGGTGGGTATTTTTACTTTCTATCATAAATGAGAATATTTGACCACATGCCTTTTAGCTATGGAGTGAAGACAAATACGAAAGTGCCAGTTTTGACTATTTAGCGATATAAGGAACCTTCAAATTATTTGAAAATGCTAGTGCAAAGAATACTAGATTTTCTTTACATATTCCTTTATTTTTTTAATTGTATGGTGGGATAGAAACTAGACCTAGAGTCATAAATTCTTTCAGTGGGCTCTTATCCCTGATAATTTTTAGGCAAGCCACTGAAGCAGCATCAATCTCAGTTTCTTCACTCATTGTGAAGCCTAAGCGAAAAAGTTACAACAGCCAAAATCGACTAAATCTTATAGAGTTATATAACATCTAATATAGACTAGATAAGAGTTTAGGAAGTTATTAACTGAACACACAGGAATCATTGTGAAGACTAAATAACAGACTCATAATAGTTAGGATTTGTTTACATATTTTAATTCACTCTCCTCCATGAAATAGTTGGTACTCATTCTCCCCTTTGTGTGTGGAACACAGAGGGAGAGGTAACTTGCCTAGAAGTGTAATTCCAGGATTTGACCCATGTGTCTAGTCTTAAAATATTTGAATGGACATATAACAGATACTGCAATTATAACATAACTATCTGGGATATGGACTCCAACTACTAACACTAAATAAACAAAGATCACCTTTTGCCTTCTCATCTTTTTCTTCTCTTGTCTAGCTACTTGTGTTTCTTCAGGAATTTTTACCTTTATCAGTTTGAAAACTTGATTTGCTCACAGTTTAAGCCCAAGTATTAACTGCTGTCTGTAACTCATTAGAACTGTCATAACTTAGAAGTCAGTTTGCAGTATTTCTCTGTTCTGAGTTTGGTATTCAGCTTTCAATCCCTAAACTGTAGTCCAGGATATCCAGTTCCCACCAGGCTGGTTTGTTCCTTTTACCTTTTTTTTTTTTTGCCTCCAGGATTATTGCTGGGGCTCGGTGCCTACACAACAAATCCACTGCTCCGGGAGACCATTTTTCCCCCTTTTGTTGCCCTTGTTGTTTTGTCATTGTTGTGGTTATTATTATTGTTGTTGTTGCTGTCGTTGGATAGGACAGAGAGAATGGAGAAAGGAAGGGAAGACAGAGAAAGATAGACACCTGCAGATCTGCTTCACCACCTGTGAAGTGACTCCCCTGCAGGTGGGGAGCCAGGGGCTCAAACTGGGATCCTTAAGCTGGTCCTTGCGCTTCATGCCTCTGCACTACCACCCGACTACCTCCTTCTTCCATTTTGAACCACATTTTCTTGGAAACTTTTCTTCTGACTCACTCTCTCCAACTCTAAAGCTTCACCTATCTGCATCCTTAGATCATTTCAAAGCTATGCACTTGATTTGTAAGTCGGATACTGTAAAATTGTGGTGGTAGAACTTATGTACTTCTCCTAGGCAACTCAAATGAGCTTACGAGAAGTCTTTTGGAAAGAGTAATGGAAAGAACATAAGATTTTGGAGGTTGTTCCAAATTCTATCCCCGCTACTTCCTAGCTCTATGCTCAGAGGCAAATCATTTAACTTCTCAGACTCTCATTTTACTTATCTATAAAACGCAGATAATGTTGGCTCAAAGTTACTGATTATTTGTCAGGAAGTAGGAAGTGGGTTGTGATTACAGAATTTCTCTCTTTTAATTTTTCCTCATAGCCTCGCAGGTTGTAGGCATAATAAACCATAAAGCTCAGGGATGAGCCTTTGAGAGGTAAAAAGAACTGCTAAACTGACAACTGGTAAGACACTGGAACAACAATTCAAACTATGCCCCCTCCCCCATCTGAAGAGCTTATATTCTTTTCTTGAACTGTTTACTTAAGAGTTCTCTTTGATAGACTAATATCTTCTTAAGATACTTATAAAATTCAAATGGAATTATGTATATAACATCTAACATAGAGCCAAGCACATTTGCTTAAGAAAATGTTGCTTTTCCTCTGCCCCTTTCCCAGAGGCCCTCCAGTGATGGGAAAATCAGCTTTGGCACAGAAGAAAGGCAAGCAAGCTATTTTTGGCTGGGTGAGTGTAGCTGGAGAGGAGGGGAATCGAAAGCTTTTTAGCTCAAATCAAACTAGGCTGGCAGTTTTCAACTCTGTCTATACATAGGCCTGGCGGCCTGGCCTGGCTGGTTATGTCTTTATTTAGAATCCTATGTCCCTTTTTGAACTTTGTAACTTGAGAAAGAGTGAACAACTGGAGGAAAAATGAAAAAGATTAATGGATTAAAATATGTTTGCAAAAAATTCCTATAGGAATTGGGGCTACTTAGCCTGGTGTAGAGACGAAGGGGAGGATATAATTCTTTGACTGTGCAAAGGATTATGCTGTTGATAATGGTAACACAGTTTCCTCTAAAGGTGAAAGGTCAGACCTGATGATGCCCAAGTCCTTCCAAAATATAAAATTTCATGTCTATGAAAATGAGAAATGAAGAATGAGGATTAGAAGAGAAATTTCAAAACTAAAAGGACTCAAGGATGGTGAAAACCTGATACTAAGTTTTCTTGTATTGGGAGCTGTTATATAGTCGGTCTATTCTTCTGCGATTACATCCACTTTATTTAGTGAGAAAGCAGTCACTTATATTGTATGTCCCCAAAATATAGACCTTTTGCTTCTTCACTGAGGTAAAAAATTCAGGGGTTGTTTTTTTTATAGATAGTATAATTTTTCCTCTTAGAAATATAAATATGTATTTTGTATTCTGTGATTAATAGTCACATGATACAATGTTTTAGTCATTTAAACCATAGCATTGATTAGCTTAACAGTTGTAAAGAAAATGAGATATAAGTATCTCATGAGACAGGAGGAATTAGTACAGTTCATCAAATTTGGACAGGTGAGCGGCATCAAGAGGCAATTCAGGAGCTCAGTGGAAGATGGGGAATATAAAGTAACAATGACTTTTTTTTTAAGCTTATGAGTCATTTGCTCAATAACAGTTATGCATAAAATACAGAGATAGGCATGACTCTATATTTGACAGTTGTGTTAGAGTAGTAATGGTTACTGTAAAAGATTAACATTCATGCATTTATAATCAAATATATATTTATTCACATATACACTTGTTTAAAGACAAGAGAAGTATATTTGCTTCTGGTCATGCTTTTGGTCAATGAGCAATTACTCTACATGTGATATTTGAGGGAGCAAATCTCCTGAAAACTTGTGTTTCCAACATTAAGATCCCATATTCAATAACGTTAGTAGGTGAGAGGGGGAAGTATGAAGAGGCCTTTCTTCTTCTTAAACATAATTTACCTCACTTGAACTCACATTTCCCTTGTGACAGGTATGGGACTACAGCTAAGTGCAAAAGTGAGTGGGAAAAGTACAATACTTCTTTGCCCCAAAGAAAAGGAAACAGTTTTGGTAAATAGCTAGTTTACTGCACCAATATAAAGTTTTATGAAAAATGTTACCTGTGCTCACTTGAAATTTGCCTGTTATACTATACTAGTATAAAATACCATAAACCCTGTGAAAATATATGGTAAGATTTAACTTTCCAACAGATTTATATTACACTTTGTAAGCCATTAATCTTCCTTTATTTCTCCATCTATCCACTTTTCTTGCATCCCAGTGGTTCAAGGCTTTTCTCTACTACATTCTAATTTAATTTTTAACAAAATATGGGTCTCTACACCAAACTCTGTTGTGAATCCACAAATTAAGAACGGGTTTTATTAGCCCAAACCCCTGGCACACTAGGGCAAGTTTCGGTTTTATGCTGTCTTTTTCTCTCTGCTTCAATTTTTCTATCTGAAAAAGTTGACCCAAAGGAGTGAGATTCTGGTGATGAAAAAAAAGGGGGGGATGAGGGGGCAATAATTTTAATAGTTGAACAAAATTATCAGAGGGAAACTATTCTTTAACATGTTAAAAATTATGTGAAATATACAGTGTAAATATAAAATGTAAAATTTTTGTCATTAAGTAAAGTTTTACTGGGATACAGCCATGACCCTTTGTGTATATATTGCCTATGGGTGTGACTGCCTAGAACCACAGAGTTAACTAGTTAGAGCAATAACTATGAGGTACCTAAAGGCTAAAATATTTACTGTAGCCATTTACAGAACAGTGTAGTATTTCCTTATCTAGGGCAAAATATAGCAGAAACATGATAGGGGCATGCAGAACAAGCTATATGTTTGCTATAAATAAGGTGAGAGAAGAGAAAAGGTAAATTGAGACCAAGCTATTGATTCCCAACACCAGTAAGTATGAGGCAGCAAAGAAACCAAGGTGATCAAAGCTAGAAGATAATTGTGTTATTTTCAAGTTAAGAAAGGAATAAAGACCAAGAAGAATCTGAAAATAAGAGGACTGGGGATGAGGGGAGGAGTTATTCAGAGTTAGGGTCCATTCCTCACATGTAATTTGTGTTTCTTTTATCCACTTTCTGTTGGTATGCTTCTAGTTCTGCTTCTGGGATCTAGTTCTGCTTCTGTTACATTGCTTGACATTGTGGTCTATTTACATGGTCTTTTCTGTTAAATTAGTTTGGTCTCACCCCCCCCCCCCCCATTTGGTTTAGCCCTTGCTAGTTTCTCGCTTCTCCCTTCTTCCCGCCCCCTATCCTAAGTACTTCCTGAGTTCCACTCTGCTGCTGGAGGAGAAAGATGGAGGAGCACATTGTGCGGTGATTAGGCTGTTTGCCTGCTCATGAATAAAGACTAAACTGCGTTCTCAGCTCAGCCACGAGTTTCTGGTCATCTGTTACCTGCCTGTGAAGCCAGCCCCGTGAAAACAACAACTTTCTACTTTGCATTTCTAAGCATGTTTAATCCTCCCAGGCTACATTAGTTTATCTTTTTTTTTTTTTTTAATTGCTTACAATATCTAGAATGGTGCCTTGTAGTCTATGGGTACTCAGAAAATGATCAGACTGCTGCTCATCTGATGGCACCTTTGTGAAAATTTGGAAAAATTTACAAAGTGGATCCTATATAGATCCATGGGCAAATGTTTAGGCAAGAGGGTGAATTTATTCTCCACTACCTTTCACTGATAATGGCCTGAACATGGAGGAAACCATGAGAGGGAGGCAGTTGCACTGAGTGGGATAATTTAGGCATTTCTTTATGCCAGAACTTGAACATACATGCAAATAAGTAAAACTCTCACATCCATTCACCCATACACAGGACAGCTAGCTGATCTGGCCCAAAATACAACAATGCAGAGTCATATTCAGCTATTTGTCTCAGGTTATGCAAGTCATTTGGTATAAGTATACCTTCTCAAATATTCAGACGCTGATAGCTGATCAACTTTCATCTTACAGGATGACCAAATACTCTTTAGAGGGAAAGGTTATACACCATAAAAACCACTTTATGCTAGATATTGGCATAGTGTAGAAACTGGAGCCTATATAAATATCTTGGTGCTATTTCATTTGGATGCATGCCACAAAAAATAACCCAGAGTAGTTTTGAAAAAGTGTCAATAAATCACCTATTTAGCTTGACATGGCAATGTATCAATTTATTTCTTTTATAAGTTTAAGTGCTCTTCAAAGCCAGACTACTTTAAAGCTCTAATTTGAAATTTATCCTCAGATAAGCCTAAAGGATGACTAAAATATGATTTCAAAAAGAAAAATTAGGGAAGGGAGTTCAACCTCTGCTGAGCTAAAATAACTGCCATTTTAAGGTAGTATCCATGAACCTAATAACATTTTGAATTAAGAGTTATACAATTTCAGTTTTTCCCACAAATCATTATACTCTTTGCCAACCTTTCCTTTCTTTATCTACTTTTCTATTAAATGTATTCTCCTTTATCTGTACTGTAGTATTCTAATTACCCAGTTAGTAGTCTCTGGGTATATTACTAAGCTATATAACAAGGCCCACAAAATGAAGAGGTGGATGATAAGCTTGATATAGCACTACAGAGTCAGTGATTAAACCATAGCGCAAGGACAGAAGGAAAGACACCACAGTATCAGAACTTCCTCTTTTGTGATGGGGGCCAGGTTCAAATATGAATTTTATGCTTGGCAAAGCAGAAAACCTCACAAGTGAGTTATCTTGCCAGTCTGGCATTTATGGTTCTTAATCGAGTTCAACCTAGTGTTTCTAAATTTCTTTACATCTAATCTACTCCTGAACAATTCACACCCTCTATTATATTTTATTTTGAAATATCTCCTTCTCTAGTCTTTTGTTAAGAAAGTTGGGCATCTATCTATCTATCTATCATCTATCTATCTATCATCTATTTATCATATATCATTATCTATCATCTTTCTATCTCCCCACCCTTCCCTTCTCTTCATTTGCCACCAGGGTTACCACTGGAGTTCATCATGAATCCACAGGTCCCAGAGACCACTTTTTCCTTTTAAAATTTTCCCCTACTTTCTTTTATTTGGTGGGAAAGAAGGAAAATGAGAGAGAAAGAGAGAGAGAGAAAAAGACAGAGAGAGAGAGGGAGAAAGTGTAGGGCAGTAGAGATGGAGAGAGAGAAAACGAGACCTGTAGCACTGTTTCTTTGCTCATGAAGCTTCCCCACATTGTACTGGAGACCTGAGACTTGAACTCTTGTCATTATGAATGACAAATGTAAAGCATTAATTCCCCAATAAAGAAATTAAAAAAAAAAAGAATGGCAACATGTCTACTCAATCAGGTGAGCCACTGCCCAGCTAGGGAGTGTTGTATATATTTTTTAAAGATTTATTCATTAGTGAGAGTGTCAGTGCACTACTTTGGCATGTGAAGTGCCAGAAATTGGTATCTGGACCTCATGCATGTACCAGAGTGACACTCTATATAATCACCAAAGTGAATATTTAAGTGTGTTTATTTTATGCATAGCTTCAGTTCTTGATAAGTGTGAAATTTGTCATCTAAATTTGTACATATTTTGGAGTGTAAATAGGTTGATATTAGTAATAAGATCAGGACCACGGAGATAAACTGTAACAATTTTGAGCAAACAGGATCATAGAATTCTTTCTGATAAAATACAAGTTTCTTGAGAGTGTATGAGGTCTTCTAGTCAGTTTCACTTTTAAACTAACTTCAACCAATAGTTAAATTAAACCTTAGATTTTAAAAAGGTTTCCAGGAAAGAACCATAATAAAAAACTATTGGCATTTTTGTCATAGGGCAAGAGCTCACACAAATAATAGATGGATTTCAAATTGTTTCTGTCCCTTCATATATGAGAAACTGTCACTCCTCAGTCCTAAGATTCCCTGGGATATAAATTGGAACAGTACTGCAAAGGTCCACAAAGGGAAAGAATCGTATGTTTGGAGATGAATAAAAATCACATTGAAGGGCTTAATACAAATTAAATGAATACGGTTTTCAAGGGTGTCTGGAGTCAGCTACATTAGCTATCTTTTATTTTCTCCCTATCTTTGTTCGCCAAGGAAAAACATGAAATATGTGATGCTGCATAGAATACATATAAAAATTAAAATAATGAAGATTTTTGTTTAAGAATTGTTTTTGGATAGAACATGCTGTAGAGCGCATAATTTTCCACCTAACAAGGACCTTGGTTCAAGTCCCTGGCCACTACAAAGGAACAAGGGGGAAGCTTTAAGAGGAGTGGAATGGTTCTGTGGAGTTTCTTCTCTCCTTGATCTAACTCCCTCTCTGTCCCTTAGCTTCTATCTAAGAAACAAAACCAAACCAGCAGAATCCTGCAGATATGCAATACTGAAGACAACACTGGCAGCAGATAAACTAAAAGATGTTTTTAGTGAGGGAAGGAATGATGAGCTAAGAAGAAAAGAGAGATCAATTGTATATAACTACTGCTAAACAATTCTCTTTCTCTCCCATTCCTCTCTTCTCTCCCTTAACAGGCCTCCACATTTCTTCTTTCTTACTCTTACTATCCTCCTCTGTCTTTCCCTCCTTTCTTTCTTCTCTCCATCTTTCTTTCCCCCTTCCTTCTTTCCTTTCTTCCTTTCTCTCCTCTGTCACTTTCTTCCTTTCTTCTTTCCTTCCTTCCTTTCTTTTCTTGATAACTTTCCTTTTTTTTTTTTACTCCCATAGCCTAGAACTGTAATTTTTTGCCTACTAGAATTCTAATAATACTTGCTAAATTATTTTTTTAATGATTGACTAGTTGGGTTACTTAAAAAAAAAAAAACCCAGTTAGCCTCAAATTCTTACATCTTTCCCAGCAAGATGGGGAAAAGAACATTGTTCAGCTCTTCTGCTCTTGTGCTGATATTGGAAAGAACCAGTAAGTGTCTTGACAATGATTTTGCACTTCATCAGGGAAGATTCTAAGCACATGTAACCTATTGTCATTTCTTGGACGTTGAACAGTTGTTAGTCTTCATAAAAACAAAAATGTAAATAATTTCAGTAAAAGTTAACCAGACATTCTAGATCATGGGGGATGGGGATTAGTAGAGATTGTTACTAAACTTAGAAAAGAAAGCAAAATGGGAAATAAGTAACTAAGAAAGCTTCATAACTCACTTCATCTATTTCCTTCTTCCTACCATGAATCAGTTTAACAAAGAATAAAATGGATCAAACAGATGATACTTTATTATTATTATTATTATTTTAATATTTATTTATTTATTTATTTATTTATTCCCTTTTGTTGCCCTTGTTGTTTTACTGTTGTTATTATTGTTGTCGTCATTGTTGGATAGGACAGAGAGAAATGGAGAGAGGAGGGGAAGACAGAGGGGGAGAGAAAGATAGACACCTTCAAACCTGCTTCTTTGCTGGTGGGGAGCTGGGGGCTCAAACTGGGATCCTTACTCTGGTCCTTGTGCTCCTGCCCCACCCCCAAGAGAAAGATTTTTCAGTTTACTATGAGATCCTCTTTCTTTGATGATGTCTGCTCTATTATTTATAATCTTGTCTTAAGCTCATGCCAATTTTGTTACTGTCTATATGGTGTGCTTTTGAAATTCTTCCAAAGATCCCCAAACACTGAAACCTTAATGTCTTTACCAGAGCCTTAAAAAACTGTAAGAGAAAAATAAAACAAGGGGAGGGAATTGTAGGTCCTTTAAATCCCAAATGTTTAGAACTATTTGTATGGGCTCTACTGACTAATAAGTTAAGTGAGTGACAAGCAGAGTGCATTACCCAGTAGAGCATGTACCTTTGCTGTGCAGTGATCTGCTCTCAAATCCTGGCACCATAGGAGATTACCACAGTCCCGTGAGAACTTTTGTTGCTGTGGTATTTCTCCTTATTTCTCTGTCTATAAAAAATGAAAATAATGAAAAAGTCTGTAGTCAAATCACAAATACACATAAGTAAAGTCCTATTACCATACATAAACAGAGAATAACATTTCTCTCTTCTTTATTGTGAAACAAACCAAAACCAAACAAACAACAATAACAAATTTCTTTTTTAAAAAATATTTTATTTATGGGAGTCGGCAGTAGTGCAGCGGGTTAAGCACATGTGGCGCAAAGTGCAAGGAGTGGTATAAGGATCCCGGTGGGAACCCCCAGCTCTCCACCTGCAGGGCAGTCGCTTCACAGGCAGTGAAGCAGGTCTGCTGGTGTCTCTCTTTCTCTCCCTCTCTGTCTTCCCCTCCTCTCTCCATTTCTCTCTGTCCTATCTAACAAGGACGATGTCAACAACAGTAATAACTACAACAATAGAAAGCAACAAGGGCAACAAAAAGGGAAAAATAAATATAAATAAATAAAAAATACTTTATTTATTAATTAATGAGAAAGATAGGAGGAGAAGAGAGAGAAAGAACCACACATCACTCTGGTACATGTGCTGTCAGGAATTGAACTTGGTTCCTCATGCTTAAGTCCAATGCTTTATCCACTGCGCCATCTCCTGACCAGACAGTAACAAATTTCTTTAGAGTCTAGCATGAAAATTTAAAAGGAGGGAGTCCGGCTATAGCTCAGTGGGTTAAGCGCAGGTGGCGCATAAAGATCCCTTTTGGAGCCCGGCTCCCCACCTGCAGGGGTGTCGCTTCACAGGCAGTGAAGCAGGTCTGCAGGTGTCTGTCTTTCCCCCTCTGTCTTCCCCCTCCTGTCTCCATTTCTCTCTGTCCTATCCGACAACAATAATAAGTACAACAATAAAACAAGGACAACAAAAGGGAATAAATAAATAAAATAAATATTTTTTTAAAAAAGAAAATTTAAAAGGAATTTAAAAATGTAATTTGGGGACAGGGAGAGCGATTGGCCTATTGGAGCACCAGCTTTCATGCATGGGTTCCAGATGCTGCAGGTTCAATTCCCAGCACTAATTATGCTCAAGCTGAGCAGTGCTCTGGTTCCCTCTCTGACCACCCCTAATTCTGTCATCCAAAATAAATAATAAATCTTTTAGGCAAATGCAATTTTTGACACTGACAAAGCCAGAAGATTCATATTTTTCCTAGGAGTGAGAGCAAAAAAAGTACATATATAATATATATGCATATATGTTATATATACACATATATACATACATATTGAAAGATTTATATTTTTCCTGGGAGTGAGAGCAAAAAAAGTACATATATAATATACATATTATAGATACATATACATATATATTACACACACACATATAGAGAGAGAGCAAGAAAGAGAGAAAAAGCAAACAAAAGCACTACAACCCGCAGATTGAAATAAATCTGTATCCCCTCAAACTTTCACTAATATCCCTTCACTTCAGTTATTTCATTCACTCAGAGATGTGAATAAAGGATAATAAAGTAATGGATGCCCACAGGGTATTTTTAGGACAGAAAATAATCCCCAGAGTGAAATTTCCTTAAGTAACATCTGGGATAAGTTGGTGCACATAAATGAACATTCCATTGTTGTTTTGAAGATTTCTCCCCAAGTATCTTGCTTTAAGAATGTAGAGTTACCTTACTTAGAGAAAAAAACAAATATAAACACACGCACACATACACAGAATCCTAGGACTTACTGTTCCAATTAAGCAGGAAGACACGTTAGAGCATGAAAGATTGGGTAATAATTCATACCCTTTGTTTTTCAGTGCTAACTGTGAACCTAAATGTAGACTTCCTTCACTTAAGCATGAATTATTTTTACACAATACCTCAAGGCCTTGAATATTTAATTTCATTTTTCCTTACGAAAATTACTTAGAAGGAATTGCTGAAAAAAATAATATCCCTGGGAAAAATTCATACCTCATGAAAAATAAATCTGGGTAAATTGATTTATGAAATATCTGTTCTTGAAGGAGCAGAATCTTTGAAGTCCATTCTGTATTCAGAAATAAAACTAAACTTTCCAGATGATAAATTTACAACACAATAGAGTTTTGGTAGGTATTACAGGGGCCTGTAGTCAGTCAGGAACTTCCAGGTCCTGAATGCTGGGTTTAAACCTGATGTAGCATCACTCTCCCTTCAAATTTTCTGGCACTTCTATATATTTAGTGGCTTTTGGTTTTGGTTTTGTTGTTTGTTTTAGCAGAGCACTATTCAGCTCTGGCTTTTGGGGGTGTGACCCTGAGTGGGGTGGTGCTGAATCTGAGTCTTAGGTCTCAGGTATGAAAGTTTTTTTTATTTTTGTTTTTGCATAACCATTATACAATCTTTTTAACCTGCAATTTTCAGAGGCTCTCTCTTTTTCTTTCTTATTAAAGTATTTATTTATTATTTTTCCATTTGATAGACCAGAGAGAGATCAAAAGGAGAAAGCATGGTAGAGTGAGAAAAAGATACCTGATGCCCTATTTCTCAGCTCCTGAAGCTTCCACTGTTCCTGAAGTCACTGCGTAAAACCCAATGGACTTATGCCCAGTCCTGGTGCATGATAAGAAACTTTCTTCTTGTCTGGTCCCGGAGGTGGTGCAGTGGATAAAGTGCTTGACTTTCAAGCTTGAGGTACTGAGTTCAAGCCCTGGCAGCACATGTACCAGAGTGATGTTTGGTTCTTTCTCTCTCTCCTCCTATCTTTCTCATCAATCAATAAATAAAATCTAAAAAAAAAAAAAGAAACTTTCTTGTGAGGGAATACTATTTATTTATTTATTTATTTATTTATTTTTCAAACCATAGTGGTGAATAGGTTTGTGGATAGGCTGTGCCTGTGTCCTAAGAAATGACTTTCTGGGAAAAGGTCTAGAAGGTTTTACTCTGCTGATTAGGACAAATGACTCACTAGAAATTATCAGCATGGAGTTTAGAATCAGTTGATCTATCTCAAAACTGTTTTATCAAATCCCTAGCAGTATGAATCTGCAATTATATTTAATGCTTTACACCTCAGTGTCTTTAGTTATGAAGAGGATAATACTACCTGAGAAGTCTCCAGTGGATGTTAAAGTAAAAAAATGTAAATAAAGTGCTTAGTATATTGAAGAGCATAAAATGAGTACTCAAGGAGAGGAAATTATAGTTACTTTAAATCCCAAATGTTTAGAGCTATTTGTAGTGGCTCTTTGGACCAATAAGTTAATTTGATGACAACCAGAATACATTTACTCTTTTGTATATTATAATATGAGGTTTGAATCATGACAGTGCTAACTTCCAACTGTGTGAAAGGTTTCACTCATAATTCAGAATAATCACATTATTATTTTATTGAGAGAAACCTACATAACAGGATTTTAGGGATAAAATTTGCTGTAAAAGGGAAAGAAAAGAGCAATTCTGAGGGCCAGCAAAATATCTCACTTGAATAGTGCAATTCCTTTGTCATTCACATGATTCAGATTCCAGCCTGGCTCCCACTCTTCTGAAGGAAGCATTGATATGCTGTGCTATCTATCTTTGTGCCACTCTCTTTCTACTTAGAAAAATTGGCCTGGAGTGGAATGGTGAAACCTCAGGAACATCAAAAAAGAAGAAAGGGTAAGGAAAGGAGAAAGAGACAGAGACAGAGAGAGAGAGAGAGAGAGAGCCCTTTCTGAGACACGTGAGGCTGGCGGATGGGTGGATGGGCTGTAGTTTTATCAGGAGAGTTAACTGCATTATTATTCTTCCTGGGGTAGATGAGGGTCACATCTCTGAATGACAATTCCCAGAAGTTTTTACTAAAACTTATAGAATGTCTCATGACCACAAATATTGATTCCAGAAGACATCTCAATTTGAGGTTAAATTTTTATCAAATTTTAAAAGTATATTACCAGGACTACTTTTTAAATTTTTATTTTGATGTAAAATCAAACTACAACTCAGTTTTACTTGTTCTTACCTTATCACATGTCTATGAGTGACTTTGTGAACAAGTAGTTGGCATTCATTATTTTATTTTACTTTTTACAGTGTGGGCAAATGAATTAGGAGGTTCAAAGAGGCATGAGTCCACTGCTGAGCACTCTTCCTGGGATATTTTTTAAACTATATTATGGGGAGGGTGGGAGGAAGAAAGACAGAGATAGAGAGACAAAGGGAGAGAGAAAATATGGCATATTTTCACCATGCACAATTCCCACATGTGGTATCAGAGCCTGATGCATGATAAAGTATACGCTCTCCTGAGTGAGCTATCTCTGGATTCATGATTATCTCACTTGCCCCAGTCTATCAATATCATTGCACATAATACCTTACCTGTCAAGACTATGACTCTATCAATAGAAGAAAAATACATTAAACAATCCAAAATTGTGATTACCTTATAATAGCAAGGAACAAGTGAATAAAACATCTTGAAGAATTTGAGAAAACTGGGGTGGGAGGTAATTTGTGGGGGATTTTTTTCCTCAAGTAGTTTATCTGTAGCTGAGATTTGACATATATCTATATAACAACAATTTTAAGTGGAAAGAAAGACTAAAAGATCAAGTAGACCTAAGGATCTCCGTTCGAGCCCCTGGCTCCCCACTTGTAGGAGGGTCTCTTCACAAACAGTGAAGCAGGTCTGCAGGTGTCTTATCTTTCTCTCCTCCTGTCTTCCCCGCCTCTCTTCATTTCTCTCTGTCCTATCCAACAAAGATGACATCAATAAAAACAACAGTAATAAATACAACAACAATAAAAAAATAGGGGCAACAAAAGGGAACAGAAAGCAAATAAAAAGATCAAGTAGAAAAAGTGCTACTAGAATTTGAAGGGGGAGATATTATAATATATCAGGGGAAAGTCAGAAAAGACTTCCCAGATCAGGACCCTGTGATATATGTAATCTTAATATTTTGACAAATGGGACTTGTATAATTATAATGTCTTGAACATTTCAAGGTAAAACAATTTACATTCTCTATTTTAAAAACTGAACAAGTCTGAAAGTGTTCAGATTCTATGTATAGTCTCTGACTACAGTAATCCAGGTCCATAAAATCATATCCATTTAAAACAAGAAACAAGGTTTGGCTTTCCTTGGAGAAAAATTGGTCATTTGCCTAGTGATCTATAAGAATGTACTTTTACAAACTTTTCTGGTTTGGAAAGAGTAGAAGGGCAGCAGAAAAAGATAATATGGGGTAGTATTGATCTTTAGTCTGCATAACTACATTATGGTCTGGAATCAGGAATGTTTGTTGGGCCAGGAGGTAGCTCATCTGTTGGAGTGTGTGTCTTACCATGCACAAGTTTCTGGATTCAATCTCCAAAACAACATGGGAATTCCATGGATCAGGAGAATTCCATGGTTGTGGTGTTGTGATATCTTTCTCTGTATTGCTTTCCTTCTTTCTTATTTCTAAAAATCAATCAATAAATAAATAGCCCTCTTGTGGGCCTCTACAGGACCTTACCCTCAATGTGGACCAAGAATGGTAGGGACTGCTCCATTCTCCGAAAGGGGCTTGGGTCAACATACTCTGCCACTCAAGGAAGATGAGTCCTGCAATGCTCCTAGCTATGATCACAGAATATGAATTCAGACCTACAGGGATATAGGGTTTACACAGGCTCCTGTGTTGAATATGAGCCCCAGATCAAATAGATGGGGTTTACAGTTAATGATATTTATATGGTTTTCCCATATTTGGGAGCTACTCTCTTCCCTGATCCAGCTTTCTGGTCTTATTTCCAACTCTGACATCATCTCCCTAGACAATATTTTTGGTATACCTGCATGTTATTTGTCAAGAGCAGGCAAAAATTAGTAAAGTAGTAGGCTTCTTGGAATATGCCTAAAATAGATCTACCTGCTTTTTCCAAAATGGAGACCACAAATTTCATCTGCTATATTTGGCCTTTAGGTTCCTGATTATTAAATAATTTGTTCTTTATATTTTAATGCTTGTTCAGCCATCAAATTGTAGATGCTACCATAATGCCAACCTGACTTTACTGGACAGATTGCCTCACCAATGTACCCTGGAACCCCACCTCCCCAGAGCTCTGCCCCACCAGGGAAAGAGACAGGCTGGGAGTATGGATCAACATGCCAATGGCCATGTTCAATGGGAAAGCAATTACAGAACCCAGACCTTGCACTTTCTGTACCTCATAATGACTGTGGGTCCATGCTCCCAGAGGGATAAAGGATAGGAAAACTTCCAATGGAGGGGATGGGATATGGAATTCTAGTGGTACTGCTCTTATCCTTTGGTCTTGTCAATCATTATAAAATCAATTTAAAGAGAGAGAGAGAGGGAGAGAGAGAGAGAGAGAGAGAGAGAGAGAGAGAGAGAGAGAGAGAAAGAAAGAAAGACTTGGCTTAGAGTCTACTCAGTGGAGTCATGGATATGAAAGTTCCTGCCCTGACAGAAATGCTTGAGGTTTCAGGGAATGTTTTCCAGTTCTCCCTAGGAACAGTGAGAACTTTGTTTTGTTTTTCTCCTCTATGTGTTTTTCTCTCTCTATTCTTTCATGTTATTTGGCACTTCATTTATACATTCACTCATTCATCAAACATTTTTACTTATTTTACTTATATACTTATATTTTACTTATTTTACTTTTGACAGAGATGCAGAGATAGAGAGAAAAAGAGAGCGTGAGAGAGAAAGAGAGACACCAGAGCACTGCTCAGCTCTGTCTTGTCGTGGTGCGAGGGATTGAACCTGGGACTTCGGAGCCTCAGGACTGAGAGTCTCTTTGCAAAACCATTATGCTATCTACCCCCGCCGTTGTTGTTTTTTTTTTTTAATATTTTATTTTTGAGAGAGATGCAGAAAGAGAGGTGTTATATTTCTATATATGTTTGTGCTTACTACTAGAATCTTAAGTTTGCACTATCCCTTTGATTTTCATATTCTGTTTCTTTTTTTTTTTCCATATTCTGTTTCTTTATGCTCCCATTTCTTTATCCTAAGTAGGCAACTTAGCTTTTATATAAAAGTATTTTAATATTGATTATAAAAAGGATTCTTTTCTGATTGGGTTGATTAATAGGTATGAAGGGAAAATGAGGACAGAGTTGAGAAAAATTACTTGTAAACATTTTCTGAAACAATAGCACAGAAGTAAACTGTGGTTGGGTTATAAAGGAAAATAATATGTTCAGTTTCCTCCTCTGTTTTCTACTTTCACAGAATTTAAATCATGGCTAATTTTATTAGTAGATGGTGTATACATGGTATCTGAACAGTGAAAGTTTCCAGTCTAATGTATTTCTATTTGTTTCCTGAGATCTCAATCTAAGAAGCTTAACTTTCTTAATTATTTCTTCACTTGAGTTTTTTTTTTTTTAATGATTCTTCTCTCTGGATAAGATTATAAGAGAAATACTCAACTCTTAAGGAAACTCTTAAAATTGCTTTCCTCAAAATTGAGAAAGATGAAGAATCATATTTCTATTCTTTGTAAATATGATGGAATGCCATTTACTTCACTATAAATAATAAAGTGCAGATTGTTGGATTCATTTTACTTCTTTGTATGGAACTCTGAGAAATATCTATTTTGAAAAATAAACAGAAAAAGGAACACTTAAACTGTAGAAAAAGAAACACTTGACTGAAGAACATAGGATCTAAACGCGCTCACCTGATGTAGTAGACAATTTTGGTACCAGTTTTTTTTTCCTGGCCTCTGATTACCAGGATAGCTGCCTCATTTGTTTCCTTCACTCTACATGTGGGAAGTCTGCACTGGATTATAACAAGGATTTTTATGGTCTTCAAACCACTAATAGAGAGCTTGTCCAGTTTCACAAGTTGGATTAGTTGACAAGAGGCAGAAAGCTAGAATACATTTGCATTCATTGATTCAATGGACTTTTGAGCTGAAGAATACTGTACCATATTATCTCATCTCTATTTTGTAACTGACATATGCCCAACTGCCTTATATACTTTAGAAGCAACTGTCGTTTTATCTTGAAGAACAATTAAGTCTTCAGAAGATTAAATGCTTCCAAGGAAGAAAATAAAAAGTCAGGCTAGAGTTTAATTTATTGAAAGTTATTTATAATTTAGTACTTACTGTCCTGACGATGCTGGTCCCCTTGGAAATATGATTCAGATACCATGAACTGAAGAAACATTTTCCTTTTTCCTGTGTAAAATATGAAACAAAAGACAACTGAAAAACACTTCATTAAAACAGTTCCTTTGTCCTTTTGACAATGAAAATTGAAAAAAGACATGCCAGTTTGGCTATGTGGGTGGTCCTCTTTCTATGCTAACCTGAACATGACCTCACAGAAATCACTGAAAGTTGGTTCTAGAGATTAAGAAAAAAAAAAAAAGTGTTGAAAAGCAACAGTCATGTGCACTAAGGGGAAAGTCACTGAATCTATTAAAACAGGTTCTGAGGGTTGAAGGATCTGCCCAAGAACTTCTACACTACCCAAATCTTAGTGTTCTTAGTACAATGCATATTTTCACACCTGTGCAAAACTCCCTCTACTCAGCTTGTGCTGCTTGGTCATCTGCTCTGTTCTTCAAAGTCTTCTACAGGTCCATTCTGCCATTAGCTGCATGTAATTGTTCTAAGTCAATGTATGTATGATATGTATCAAATGGGTTAAAAGTATGTTCCCCACAGGAATATCTCTGTCATGTACTTTGGTTCAGTAATTCTAGAACATTCCTCAACTCATAAAGTCCTGAACTTCTTCAGAGTGCAGCAAAAAAAAAAGGGGGGGGCTTGATTATCTGAAGGAAAATGAAAATCAGATACTCTGGTATATTTTTTCTTGTTTTGAAATATCTCCTTTTGGAGTTGGTTTTTAATTTCCTAGGATGGTCTGTAAAAAGTCAGTCTTGTTACTAAGAAAAATTGCTTTTTGATTAATCTGTTTTGCCAGTCAGATAATTCATTCTAACTGTTTTGAGAAATGAAAAATGAACCATGTACTTTAGCCTTTGGTTAAAATTTCTCTGTTAAATGAAATTTGATATTTTGCCTCTAACTCCATTAAGATGATGCTATCCAAAACTGTCATGTGGTAAGAGTCATTCTCTTTTTTGTACTATTATAGAGTACTTTTGTCTAGTTTGGTTGTATAAAAACCAAAAATAATAAGCAAAAGAGTTGTCATTTTAGCAATCCATTCCTGCTAAATAGCACATAAGTTTGTAAGAATGTGCTCATAAAGTCTTCAGAAATGTATCTTCCTTTGCTGAAATTTCTTGATTTAAAAACAGAAACAAAACAAACAAACAACAAAAATACTTCATGGTTTTGTAAAATGGAGCAAGAGCTTGTGAATCTGTACCAACTAAAGCTTTCTGCTAACAACAGTAACAAAAGCTAGAGTAAGTGCAATATGCACTAATCTTTATTATTTTTTTAGCATATTGCACACCTTTTGTTATTGGTTTGATATGATTCATATGTATAGAATGTTTGGCAAGACTTATAATTTAAGTTCCCAAATGAGTATTCAACTTAGATTAATTAAGACTGTTATTCATGAAATACAAATACAACAGCTTATTAAAACACATTTATTGAGGATAAACACTTATGTAAGAGAAACCAGCTAAAGAATATAATATGACTAATGAAAAAGGTAATTGATTGCAAATGACATAATTAATGGGAGTTAAAAACTATGCAGTTGATATGACTTGTTAGTCCTTACATAGGCCTTAATAAGCATTTTGATCATTATTTAACATCTAATAACTCACTTATTACATTTAAACAAAGAATTGTTTTCCAACCTCTTACATGTGACTTTAAAAATGCTTGGGTGAGTTGAGAAGTTTATGGCTTTAATCTCAGGAGAAGACATTGAAAGAAGTTAATTAAGTATTACTGATTGCATTTTATTTTAAGAAATGGAAAGAAAAACTGAAGTCTTTGATTGGAATGTTTTCTCAACTCTCTACAAATGAGGACTCCTATACCTGACAGAGGCTCTTCTGTTTTCATGAAAAGGATGCATCAGCCTACCCTCTGAAGTTTTGTAACTTGTTCTTTCCTAAGGACTTGCTTAAGAAATAATTTTATTACCATCATCACTCCTGAGAGAGTTTACCAAGGATTAGTAGCTTTGTTTTGAGTCTGGCATTAAAATGAATATTTTTCCCCCAACTTCTCTGTAGTTCCTTAGTTTCCACAGTAATGTGATATGCACAGTGGTATGGAGAGAACGGTGATATTTAGAGAGACACCATCAGTAATTTATGATCTCAGTTTCAGGCTATGGAAATAAGGAGTTGGTTTTGAAGTTAGAATAGCTTCATGGAACTAAGTCTTTCCCAAGGGTTTCCCAAGTCTTTCCCAGAGAACAGAGTAAAAAAGTGAGGAAGGACAAAAATGTGCTGAACTGAGTTTTCTTTTTTTTATTTGACACATTAGAATACATTATTGATAAGTATTTTTAAAGACATAAAACAATTTTCTCCCCAAAGTAAAATATTTTCTTCTCTCAAAACTAGTTGTGAACACTGTTCTCTGACATTCTGGGGTTTTTGTGGTCATTTCCTAATAGATAACACTGTTCCCATATCTTAATATTTATTGATTTTTTTCCCCATAAAGAATACACAGGGCAGACTGACTTCAATCCAACCGTGAAGGAAAACTGTGTTCATGCGCATTTGTGTTTCAGGAAAACATTTGAAAAACACTTTCATTTAAAAATTGTGTCTTCAGAAGTAGATAGTTAAACTATCTCTGCAACCGTTTGCCAATATAAATGGCCTTAAGCTCACAGGTGAGAAATATTTCAGAGAGGAAACTCAAAATAACCTTCCTCTTGAATGTTGAGGCAACTGTAATGTTAATCTTTGGGGGGGGTAGTATCCAGCATATTTACGAGATTGATAAAGTGTGGGTATAGCATTCCTATACTTCTTTTGGTCACATTTGTGTGGCTTCTCAGTGACTCTTCAGATCTGCATGTATTAGCAGTTTCCATGGTATGCCATCTTTTATTCCTTACTACTTATGCACATGTAACTTGAATATATATATATATATATATATATATATATATATATATATATATATATATATATATGATATACATGCACAGAACAGACTTTCTTCCTCCATGGTGAATTTGTAATAAAAAAATCTGTTTAATGCTATATTCCATGAGCTCTGTTAAAGGTAGAAAAAAAATTACAGTGGTGAGATTGAGAGTACTTTGAGTATAACTGCTTTGAATTTCTACTACTTTGACCAATCAAGTATAATTTCTTTAAGTTATAGGTTCTTCTTACAGAAATTCAGATGAATTAATATCTACTACTCAGTATTAGTTGAAAATGATACACTAGCTGAGTCTTGTAATATACATTTTTAGCACAGTGACATCCATACAGTGTCTCATAAATTACAACAGTTCCTTTGGCTGGTATTGCAGAATAAACTACTCCAGAAAATTGTTGACTATAAACAGATATTTAAATAGGTGTGAGAAGTCAGCTGCCTTTAGCTCATCAAAGCATCATGGTTTATAGGCAGCTATTGCCCTCCCTGGGCCCCTTACCCCTCTCTGATTTCACAGGCTCAGGTCAATGTTTTAAAACTCTCTTCCTGGCATATTACTAAATATAATGGGCTGTAGATAATTGAATAAACCCTTTTCTTGACTTTATCCATATGTAAATTTGGTTTTGACTTTCAAGATTGACTTGAATTTAATATATTTTTGTGTGTGTGACATAATGCACAGAAGCCATGTGCTCTGACATTGAATTATCTCCTCAGTCTTAACTTTTTTTGGTTATTAAAGCAGCAGGTAAGAGGGAAAAGGTTGAGAAAGAGAGTTAGAGGCAGGAATATATTGGCAACAGAGTTATTACTTATGGTATTGCTGACAGTATTTCAATATCTTACTTATCTTTGTGGCTTCAGTACATTGCTTTAGCCTAGAGCTTGGGTGCTTAACAGGCATTAGATGATCTGTGAAGTAATGAATGCTTTTCTAAGTATGCCAGGTAACAGATTGAGTAAGGGGCAGAGACTTCTATATCAATTTTTAAAGTTTTCAACAAAGAAAGATTAGTATTAAAATTCTCAATGTGGCTGCTGTAATAGCTGATAGTAAAGCAATCCTCATGTCTCTCTGCCCTTTAGCACCATACCATATTAATTTCTCAATTACAGATCACTCCTCTAAAAAGTCTTACACCTTGACTTGGTGTCAAAATAAGAAGAGTGGTTGACCTGGGAGGAGGTGCAGTAGTTGAAGTGTTGGACTCTCGAGCATGAGGTTCTGAGTTTGATCATTGGCATAGCATGTGCTAGAGCGATGCTCTGGTTATCTTTCTCTTTCCTCCTTGATTTCTTTCATAAAGAAAGGAGGGGGAGGGAGAGGTCCGAGGAAGAAATCTTTGAAAAGAAAGAAATTGGAAGCTCTTTTCTTTTTCTTCACTGTGAATGCAACAGATCTTAACCCAGGGTCTGAAACGTTACTGGTTCTGTTAATCCTATAACAATATTGCCAAGAATAATACAGCACATGTGCATATTTGGGGGGGTAGAGGTATCATAGCTTTAATTGAATTCTTAGAGGACACAGCTACCTTTAAAAAGTCACCTTTGAAATTTACTCATTCAAGAGTACACACAAATAGAAGCCCCTAATTTGAGTGACATTCAATGGACACCTCTCAATAAAAAAAAATTATCTCAACTGCTGTGGTCTAAATTTCAGATGTGGGGAATCCCTAAATTTTGCGTCAATATGGTTGGATGTCTATCAGAGAGATAGAAAGATTTGAAATATGTCATAGAGGTATGTAATACATCTTGAATCCACTGGAAAGTTTTGGTATAAATTGAGCTATACAAAAGAGTGGGGTTCTGAGCAAAGTTTCTAGAAGAAGGAAACCAGCTTCTGAAGGAAAGGAAATTTTTTTTGCCAGCAAAACTAGTCAAATGGAATGGTCTTAGTTGTGGAATGATGAGATGAGCAGTTAGTATCAACTGAAGGGTAGGTATTCATGGGCCACTTATTCTGGAGTTCCTTGTGGAGGTGTAGTCAAGAACACTTACTTTAGAAGTGACAAAAAAAAATAAACAAAAAACCAACTGTACCTCTCAGACAGCTGTCCTCGAGAATGTTATTTTCCCAATAAAAACTAAATTAAAAGAAAAGGTGATATACTGTAAAGAAACTTCAGGATATTAAGAACTGTTAGAGGGCTTGGTTTTCAGTGTGGCCTCTTTGATAACTAACAGTAGAGAAACTCTTACTTCTCTTTGCCCTGTAGCATCACAACAAATAGACTTATTTACATATTTGTAGCTCACTTTTTTTTTTGCCTCCAGGGCTATTGCTGGGACTCTCTCAGTGCCTGCACTATGAATCCACTGCTGATTGCCTTTTTTTTTTTCCTCATTTTTTTTTTGATAGGACAGAGAGAAATTGAGAGGGAAGAGGAAGATAGGGAGAGAGAAAGACACCTGCAGACCTGTTTCACTGCTTGTGAAGTGATGATCCCCAACCCCTGCAGGTGCAGGTGGGGAACTGGGGGCTGGAACCCAGATCCTTGCATGGGTCCTTATGCTTTGTACTATGTAAGCTTAACCCAGTGCGCTTGACACCCCTATAGCTCACCTCTTAAAAAGAAAGCCAACTCCATGTTTTAGTGTTAATATAAGAAGGATAATGGGAGCTCATCTATATTTTTTTGTTTGTTCATTTTGCTTTTTTCTTTAGCTGTCCTTTGAATACAACAGATCTTACTCTGGCAGTAGGCTAAACATCCTAGCAGTGCACCAGACTTCCATGCCTGAGGTTCAAGTGGTTGCTGGTTCAATGCCTGGCATCACTATATGCCAGAACTAAGCAGTGCTCTGATCTCTCTTTATTTTATGAAAATAAATAAAATATCTATAAAAACTGTTAAAGGACTTATGGTAGTAGCACATTATTCAGTGATGTTAAGAATACCTTTGTTTTTTAGGTTTTACATTGAACTTCTGGTCCTTACTCCAAAAGTTGATAAAAACTTCAGTTCCACTCACAGAATTTTCACAGATATAGCTTGGGTCTATGCCAGGTTTGTTTTATTGATAATGTTATGTGTTTTAAAAATGAGTTGTATAAGTACCTGTAAAACCAATTTCTCCTTGAGTGGAAAAAACGTAATAACTGTGTTTCAATGAAAGATACATATATTTTTTGAATAAAGCAAAGTCAGGCTTGAGTAACAACTTCAGTGCCTAGCAGCTGAGCAGGTCTGGAAAAGAGACACTCTTGCCACATTCTAGTTGTTCCTTCTGTAAATCAGGGAATATTAATAATTTTCTCTAGAGTTGTTCTAAGGCTTTATGCTTAGTGGTTAGCTTCATAAACAGTAGGCAACTAATAAATGGAAGCCATTATTGTCATCAGTAACATAAAAAGAATACAATTCATTTATGTGATATGAGGTAATAAAAAGTTTAATATAAGTGAATTTCAAAAAACAGCAGTTTTCCAGCAGAGATGCTATTTTTTAGCAGCTTTCTAAAATAGACATCATAAATTTTCTTTGAGAATACAAGTGCGATATATTTTTTAAATCTTTTCTCATGATTTAGTGTCACTTTTAAGTCATCAATAATGAACTATTGTATTCCATTGTAATAGGAATACTTTTAGCTAGCTCAGGTCTCAGGAAATTGAGGTGGGTAAGAGAAAGACCATCAGGAAAATGGCAGAGTGCCAATAAAACAAACTTTTTTTTTCCAGGGGCAGAACTATTTATTTGAATATGCACAGAATTTTAGGTTCAATTTCTATCTGCTTTATTTATTGACTTCACCTTGGTCTTTTTTTTTTTTTTTTTACTCTTTGTTTGTTTTATTTTATTCCACACAAAGTCAGTTTAACAATTAGATGAATATCTATTGGTTAGTCAAAGTGGTCTATCTATTTGTAGGGAATACAGAGTTGAGATAATAAAGGCCAAGAAATCAAGCATGTATCAGGTAGTGTTCACTCTACTGTCATCCCATGAACCATTTCCAAACCAGCTGTTTTGGGAAGCACTTCAATTTCAATTATAAATAATTATTCTCATATAGGGTCATGGAGAATTTTATCTCTGAGAAAATGTCACTAATTTAAGCTATAAACAGATAATATAACCCAAGAATATTTATTCTTTGATGGAATTGATTTAGGATGGCCTCTCCTTATAGGTAACTGAATTGACTTCCTACTCAACACCATAGTTTCACATTAAATTTTATATTACTTACCCTTCCTTTGCCATGAACAACTTGAACAAGTCTATTTGATTATATCTGAATGTGGTCTGATATAGTGGAGTTAAAACAAAAATATTCTACTTAGACCTAGATACCTTCCTCATCTGCTTCCTATTTCACTTCCCTCAATCAGTATAAGTCTAACCTTGTCAGATAAAGTAAGGACTACAAAATCTGGATAAGGGCAAGAGACCAGCATACTTTAATGATGGTCTGCCTGGTCACTACCAGGCTACTTACTCCATCATCTGGGGACCTAGTCAGGGAATCCTGGGATTCTCACTAGGTATGAAGGGCCTAGACCTCTAACAGATCCATTTCTCTGCCATCACTGGTCATCTCCATCAGGAACAACATAATAAATCCTCTTGTGGGCCTCTACAAGATCTTTCCCTTAATACAGAACAACAGTGGTAGAAATTGTTCCACTCCCCAAAGGGAAACTGGGTCAACATATTCTGCTACTCAAGGTAGACCGGTCCTAAAGTGAGGTCAGTCTAGAATGTTCCTAACTCTGACCATGGAAAGTGACCTCAGATCAAAGGAATGAAGAGGTTACAAAGGTTCCTGTGCTAATATGAATAGACATTAGCCCTGGGTCAGACTGATGGTATTCACAGTTAAATATATTTATATAGGGGCCCACAAAGGGGTCCATTATGATGTTCCTGATGGAGATGACCAGTGACATTGGAGAGAGGGATCTACTTGAGGTCTAGGCCCATCATGTCTGTGTGGGAATCCCAGGACTCCCTGACTAAGGGGCCAGATGATGGTGTGGTCTAATAGTGACAAAAGAGTCATTATTAAAGTATATTAGTCTCTTTCCCTTACTCAGCTTTTGCAGTTCTCACTTTGATAAGGTTAGCTTTGGAGTGATTGAGGGAAGTGTAATATGAAGTAGGTGAGGATGGTATCCAGGTCTAAGTAGAAACTATTTCATTACGTACTTTATGGTATCTTTTTTAGGTCTTTCTATTTGCTTACTTCATTTATTGACTCACTGCAAACTTTTGTGTACTTTTGCTTTGTGGTATATATTTTGCCCTAATTTATGGATACATGTATACATATGCCCTATCTCATGGGAGCTGGTTTATATCTAGGTTTTAGGGATTTGTTAGGAAGTGAACCACCCAAAATGGAATTAAGGAATCTTCCACCTTCTGTACCCCATAATGACCCTGGGTCCATACTCCCAGAGGGTTAAAGAATAGGAAAGCTATCAGGAGAGAGGATGGGATATGGAGTTCTGGTGGTGGGAATTGTGTGGAACTGTACCCCTCTTATCTTATGATCTTCTCAGTGTTTCCATTTTATAAATAAAAATTTTTAAAAATGTATTTATATACTCTTCTCATGTTTAGGAGTTACTTTCTGCTCTGATCCAGCTTTCTAGTCCGATTTCCCACTCTGACAATATCTTCCCAGGCAATACTTTCAGACCACCAGCATGTTAGCTGTCTGGCCAAGGCAAAATTAGTAAAGTTATGGGCCTCTTGAATATACCTAAAATAGACTCCGTAGCTTCTTTTAACATGAAGATACCAAATCTCACCTACTATATTTTTACCTTTAGTTTCCTGATTATTAAACAATTTGTTCTGCTTTATATCCTAATGCTTTTCAGCCACCAAGTTGTAGATGTTACCATGATGCCAACCAGACTTCCTTGGGCAGACAACTTCACCAATGTGTCCTGGAACCCTACGTCCCCAGAGCCCTACTCGACTGGGGAAAGATAGAAACAGGTTGGGGCTATGTATCAACCTATCAACACCCATATTCATAGGGGAGAAGCAATTATAGAAGCAGACCTCCAATTTTCTGTACCCCATAAAGATCTTTGGTCCATACTTCCAAATGGATAAAGAATAGGGAATCTTCCAATGAAGGGAAGGAAGACAAGGAACTCTGGTGGTGGAAATTGTATTCCACAATATTTCTGATCATTTTTAAATCAGAAAACAAAACAAAGCTATTTCTTAGAAGTTGGGGGTTCCACTGGAGTGATTTCAGAGAATTTGACCTGTGAATCATTTTAAGAAAGATCTTAAGGAATTTTCCATGAAAGCAGATTTACCAAAGCCTGATTCATATTGCAATAAGAGTGATTTTCACCAGTGTATGCTCAGAGGTTTTTTTTATATGTGTTTTATTTTAAAATAATAGTTCTTTGCTTAAGTACATGAGAAATTGCCTGTTAGTGTTTGGTCTAGGGAAATTAGCACAATAAAATTGGGGAAATTAGCACAATAAAATCTGAGTTTAGTAGCTACATTCACCACCCAAAATCCTCCTCATTTCTGTGTAATATAATGTGCTCAATTCCTAACTCCTTATGAAAACATCTACAATTGTTTAAAAACAAACAAACAAAAAAAATGGGACTTTCTTCTTTTCCATATCACTTCTATGGCATTGGTCAGTATAGACATAAAGCTTCAGCAAGGCTTGTCACAAATTTCTCTTTAATTAAGGTCTAATACCACTGTTCTTGACCTGGTGGCTCTGTTGGCTACTTTTCTATAAGAGGGTAGGATCTTTCACTATAACATTAAGTAGATTAACCTTAGTTTCACAAACAAAAACAAAAACACCAAAACCAAAAAAGAAACCTACTAGGTTTGTCAAATTCAAAATCAACTTTAGAAAAGGAAAAACAAAATTCTTAAATCTGTGAAAAAATAAGCATTATTTCATATAAAAAATTTTCACAAGACAGAAACCTGTTAAGTGATAGAAGCCAGGAGAAGGATGACTAATGACCAATCTCACTCACAGGTGGAAACTAAGAAAAAAAGGAAAATGGGGGGTGGGGGGGCGCAAGGTAAAACCTGGACTGGGTCTGATGTACTGGCAGCAAAGTAAAGTGCTACAAGGGAAGGGAGAAGGGAGAGGACATTGAAATACTGGTGGAGAAAGAATTGGGTGCATATAGGAGTGATTTGTAGACATTTACCAAGAAGAGAAGAGACCTGTAACCTTGTAGCAGTAACTGTCTTGTAAACAATTATTTACCCAGATAATTTATTTAGAAAGAAAAAAGTTGTGAATATGAATGACAGTGTGGACTCTGATCTACTAAACCAGGTGCTACACAAGAAACTGTTTGAGGGTTATCTATAATGTTCACATCTAATCTGTAGTAGGCATTTTATCCTTGTATATGGCAGAAGAACCTGAGGCACAGAACCACAGAGAAAGTTTGGCACTCAGGTGGCCCATATATAAATTGAACATGACTTCCAGTATTCACTTTACTTCTCTGCAAACTCTCCATATCTCCACTTTGTAGTTTAGAATGACTCATTTCTTTCTTACTTAATTGACAAGGGAGTAGTTGGAGTCAATATGGCTGCATGAAAACAACACATAAACTGACTCTCCTCAAGAAATCTCTTTAGATCCTGGCATCTCTGAATAGAAACAAGATTTCCAAACCAGTAGGAGAGAAAACACAGAGGAGGGAATACAAAGAAACCACAGTAGAAAGTTATAATGTGTATAGGATAAGCAAAGGGAACTGCAGAGGACAAAAGTGAGTGACAAATTTTCTGCTTCAACTCATCCCAACCCCCAAACCAAGAAACAGGCTGATACAAGACAGATGAGAGGCCAGGCTTCTGCATTCCAGAGGTAAGAATCTCCAGTGAGAAAACCTGCCTGGCTGCATTCCAGAGGTGAACAGCACCTCAGATCCCTTCCACAAAAATTTTCTGGGGCCAGGCGGTGGCACACCTGATTACAGTGCATACGGATCCAGGTTCAAGCCCCTGCTCCCTACCTGCATGAGGTAAGCTTCATGAGTAGTGAAGCAGTGTTGCAGGTGTCTCTCTGTCTCTCTCCCTCTCTATCTCCCCCTCCCTTCTAATTTTATCACTGTCTCTATCCAATAATAAATAAAACCAACAAACAAAATTTCTAAGGGGCCAGGTGGTGGCACACCTGGTTGAGTGCACGTTACAATGTGCAAGGGTCCAGATTCGAGGCCCTGGCCCCCACCTACAGGGGGAAAGCTTTGTGAGTGGTGAAGTAGTGCTGCAGGTGTCTCTTTCTCTCTCCCTTCCAGTCTCCCCTTACCCTCTCAATTTATGGCTGTCTCTATAGATAAAGATAAAAAAAATTTAAAAATTGCTATTAACTGTATCTTAGGCTATTGAAAGCAGCAGAACTGTTTAACAACTACTGGATCATAAAGGAAACTAAGGATAAATATTCCCAGATGAAATTAAAGGAAAGACATGACCTATCAAAATATTTGGAACAATGCTAAGGCAGTTTTAAGAGAAAAATTCATAGCCATACAAGTACACATAAGAAAACAAGAAAAAAAAAAAAACTCAAGTAAACTATCCAATTTGAAGACTTTGAAAAAGAAGAATATAGGAAGCCCAAAGCAACCATAATTACTGAAGTAATTAAGATTGGGTCAGAAATAAATAACACTGAAAATAAAAGAACTATACAAAAGACCAATAAAACTAAGTGTTGATTCTTCAAAAGGGTAAACACAATTGAGAAATCCTTGGCCATGCTCACTAAAAATAAGGGAGAAGATTCAAATAAATAGGATTGTAGATTAAAGAGGGAATATCACAACAGATACTAGAGGATTCCAAAGTATCATATGAGGCTTCCTTGAACAACTGTATGCCACCAAGCTAGAAAACCTTGGAGAAATGGAAATGTTCTTAGAAACATATAACCTCCCCAAATTGAAACAAGATAAACTATCTTGATGATATGAACAGAATATTCACCAAATAAGAGATTGAAGAGGCCAATAGATATATGAAAAAAATTATACAAGTCATTGATTATCAGAGAAATGCAAAAAAAGACAAAAATGAGATATCATTAATCCCTGTGAGAATGTCATACACCAGAAACTATAACAATTGCTGGAGAGGCTGAGGTGGCAATGGAATCCTTAGGCATTGCAGGTGGGAATATAAATTCTTCCAACCCCTGTGGAGGGCAGTCTGGAGAACCCTCACAAAGCTAAAAATGTATATAACATATGACTCTGAAATTCCTCAGAACTGATAGAGAAAATATTACAACAGAGATATAAAGAACATGTAAAACTACTATGGACATCTGTATGAAAATAAATTTCACAACTTAGAATAAATGAACACATTCTTCGAGTCATACCTACTGCCAACTTTGACACAAAAAGAACTAAATAAACTAACAGGCCAATCACTAGTGCAGAAACTAAAACAGTAATCAAAAGCTTCCCAATAACAAAAGCCCAGGTCTAGATGGCTATACTGATGAATTCTATAAATCATTCAAAGGATAACTAAAATTCATCCTCCTCAAACTCTTCCAGAAAACAGAAGGGGAAACACTACCAAACACATTCTATGAGGCTAACGTTACTTGACCTGAAAATCAGGAAAAGACTTCATCAAAAAAGAAAACTATAGACTTATATCCCTGATGAACATTGATGTAACAAACGAAACCTAAACAAAACCTTGGCTAAAAGAATCCAGAAATCAACCCCTTTTACTATAGCAACAAAACACTAAAATATCTAGGAATATATCTAACAGAAGCAAAAAACTTGTATACTGAAAGTTATGAGTCAGTATTAAAGAAAATAGAAAAAAACACAAAGAAGTTTAAAGATATTCCATGTTCATGGTTTGGAAGAATGAACACCATCAAAATGACCCAGAGCCATATACAAATTTAATGCAATTCCCATCAAGATCCCACCAAATTTTTTTTTAGGAGAATGAAACAAAAGCTACAAATGTTTATTTGGAATCAGAAAAGACCTAGAATTGCCAAAAAAAATCTTGAGAAGAAAGAACAGAACTGGAAGCGTCACACTCCCATATCTCAAATTGTATTATAGGGCCATTGTCATCAAAACTGCTTGGTACTGGAATATAAATAGACACACTGACCAGTGGAATAGAATTAAGAGCCCATAAATAAGCTCCCACAACTATGAACATCTAATATTTGACAAAGGTGCCTATACTATTAAGTGGAGTCTATACTATTAAGGAGAGTCTCTTTAACAAACAGCATTAGAAAAATTGGATTGAAACATGCAGAAGAATGAAACTGAACCACTATATTTCTCCAAACACAAAAGTTAATTCCAAATGGGTCAAGGACTTTGATGTTATACTAAAGATTATCAAATACTTAGAAGAAAATATTGGTAGCACTCTCTTCCATTTAAATTTTATAGGCATTTTCAATGATATGAATACAATTATAAAGAAGACTAAAACCAAAATAAACAAATGGGACATCAAATTAAAAAGTGTCTGCACAGTTGTGGTATATGTACAATGGAATACTACTCAGCTATTAAAAATGATGGTTTTGCTTTCTTTACTTCATCTTGGACGGAGTTTGAAGGAATTATGTTAAATGAGGTAAGTCAGAAAGAGAAGGATGAATATCACTTGTAGACAGAGTTGAAAAATAAGAACAGAAGGGAAAACACACGGCAGAATATGGACTGTGTTTGTAGTATTGCACCAAAGCAAAAGACTCTAGTGTAGGAGGTGGAGCATTCAGGTCCTGAATCGGGTGGCAGCGGAGGACCTAGAGGGGTATGAATTGTTATGTGCAAAACTAATAAATGTTACACATGCACAAAGTATTGTGTTTTACTGTTGACTGTAAACTATTAATACTCCAATAAAGAAAAAATTTAAAAAGAGAGAATAATACACCAAGATCAAGTGGAATTTATCCCTGGGAAACCTGGATGGTTCAACTTCCACATGTCAAACAATGTAATCCACCGTATCAACAAAAAGAAAGATAAAAATCACATGATTTCATCAATTAACACACACACAAAAACATCAGATAAGGCCCAACACCCATTATGATAAAGGCCCTTAAGAAAATGGGAGTGACCCCACACCTATGGACATCTAATCTTTGATAAGGGGGCCCAAGGTATTTAATGGAGAAAGGAAGCTCTCTGCAATAAATGGTGCTGGGAAAACTGGGTTGAAACATGCAGAAGAATGAAACTAAATCATTTTATCTCACCAGAACAAAAATCAAATCCAAATGGATCAAGGACCTGGATATTAGACCAGAAACTATCAAATACTTAGATGAAAACATTGGTGGAACACTTTCCCACCTAAATCTCAAGGACATCTTTGATGATATAAACCAAATTGCAAGGAAAACTAAACAGAAACAAATCAGTGGGACTACATCAAATTGAAAAGCGTCTGCACAGCCAAGAAACTATCATACAAAGAGACCTCTCATAGAATGGGGAAAGATCATCAAATGCCATATATCAGACAAGAGACCAATAACCAAAATATACAAAGAGCTCAGCAAACTTAGCACCAAAAAAGCAAATGACCCCATCCAAAATGGGCAGAAGATATAAACAGAACAATCACTACTGAAGAGATCTAAAAGGCTAACAAACACATGAAAAATTGTTCCAAGTCACTGATTGTCAGAGAAATGCAAATTAAGACAACACTAAGATACCACCTCACTCCTGTGAGAATGGCATACATCAAAAAGGACTGCAGCAACAAATGCTGGAGCGGCTGTGGGAACAGAGGAACCCTTCTGCACAGCTGGTGGGAATGTAGATTGGTCCAGCCTCTGTGGAGAGCAGTCTGGAGAACTCTCACAAGGCTAGACATGGACCTTCTATATGACCCAGTAATTCCTCACCTGGGGATATACACCAAAGACTCCATAACACCCAACCAAAAAGAAATGTGTATACCTATGTTCACAGCAGCACGATTTGTAATAGCTTTTTCTTCTTCTAGCGTTTGCCCTTCTTCCGTAGCCAGTCAACAGCATCAGGTTGAGCCTGATGTAAAGTTTCGAGACCTCCTTTGAATCTGGAGAGGTGGCAGTCATTGACTATATGGGTCATAGTCTGTCTGTAGCCACAGGGGCAATTCGGGTCGTCTCTGGCTCCCCAGCGATGGAATATAGCGGCGCACCGGCCATGGCCTGTTTGATAGCGATTGAGGAGGGCTCAATCATAACGTGCTAGGTCAAAGCCGGGTTGACACTTGCAGGGGTCTGTGATGAGATGTTTGTTCTTTACCTCAGCTGACTGCCAACTCTGTTTCCAAGAGTCTGGAACAGAGAAGTTCAGTGTAGGTGTAGGTGACCAGATTGGGTGACGAGACGTCAAGCGTTGGACAGGGTGGGCGAAGATATCCGCGTATATTGGCAGGTCTGGTCAAACGTAGATGTGGGAAATGAACTTAGATGATGCCGCATCCCGACGAATATCTGGCGGGGCAATGTTGCTAAGAAAGAACTGGCAGCCATGGAACCGGGGTGGAACGGATGGTTCCAGAAATTATCCTCATGGAGGAATATAATTTGGAATCGACCAAGTGGACATGGGGGCTACGGAACCATACTGGGGCACAGTATTCTGCAGTGGAATAGCATAATGCCAGAGATGATGATCGTAGTGTGGAAGTGCTCGCGCCCCATGAGGAGCTAGCCAGTCTTGCAATGATGTTATTCCTCGCGCCCACCTTTGCTGCAGTTTTTATGAGATGTTTGTGAAATGACAGAGTGCGATTGAGAGTAACGCCAAGATAGACTGGCTGGGCTTCATGCCGGATTCTCGTACCGCCAAGCTGCACATTAAGCTCACACGAGGCTGAGGCATGGTGTAGATGGAAAACAGATGATACCGTTTTTGCAGTGCTAGGGATTAGTCGCCATTTTTTACAGTAATCAGATATATAGCTAATCAGATAATAGCTAAAACCTGGAAGCAACCCGGGTGCCCAACAACAGATGAGTGAGTGTGAAAGCTGTGGTATATATACACAATGGAATATATACACAATGGTATATATACATAATGGAATACTAAGCAGCTATTAAGAACAATGAACCCACCTTCTCTGATCCATATTGGATGTAGCTAGAAGGAATTATGTTAAGTGGGATAAAGTCAGAAAAATAAAGATGAGTATGGGATAGAAGAACAGAAAGGACACAATGGTGGGGTTGTCTGTCCAGGGAAGTCTGGTTGGCTTCATGCTAGCATCTGGAACCCCACCAATATGTCCTGGAACTCCACTTCCCCAGAGTCTTTCCCCACTAGGAAAAGAGAGAGGCAGGCTTGCCAGGATACCTGAGGGTGCTTCTTCCCGAGCAAGTGCTCTCTGGGTTGGAGAGAACTCAACTGGAGCCAATCTAGGCTGCTGCATGGGAGAGGGATCAGGAACTCATGCCGTGCTAATGTCACAAGAGATACACTCTGGAACTCTCGGAGCCGGAAAGCAATTCCAAGTGTTTTTACTCAGAAAAGCAGCTTGTATATATACTAGCCAAGAAGGGTGGAAACAGGGTGTGACATAGAGAGGGTGGAGCAAAAAGACAGTGGTGGAAATCAGGGTGACAACGAGAGGGGGTGGAGCAAAAAGACATTGTGAACCAGTGGGGATTAAACCATTGCCCTGGAGGGAGGGTGGTGCTTAGTTAACAGTGGTTTATGTAAATAGACTGCAGCTTTAAGTGGGATTAAACCAATGCCCTGCAGGCATGCCAGTGCTTAGTTAAGCAGGAATAGAGACAGAAGATTTAAGCAGGGGGGGGGGGGGAGCTGGCATACTATCCAAGGTAGGCTGGGAGTATGGATCGACCTGTCAATGCCCATGTTCAGCTGGTAAGCAATTACAGAAGCCAGACCTTCAACATTCTGCATCACACAATTACCTTGCTCCATACTCTTAGAGGGTTAAAGAGCAAGAAAGCTATCAGGGGAGGGGATGTGATACAGAGTTCTGGTGGTGGGAATTGTGTGAAGTTGTACCCCTCTTATCCTATGGTTTTGTCAATGTTTCCTTTTTATAAATAAAAAAAAAGAACAGAAATGGAAACTAAAAGCAGGATTTGACTGAATTTGGAGTAGGGGACCAAAGTAATAACCCTGAGGTGAGGGTGAGGGTGGATGTTCAGCTTCCTGGGGTGACAGGGGGGATGGGATGGGACACAGTCTTTTGGTGGTGGGAATAGGGTTTATGTACACTCCTATTAATTTGTAGTCATATAAATCACTATTTAATTAATATGAGAGGGGAAAATTGATGGTATGTCTCAAATTTTTAAAGCACAGACTGAGTCTTTTTAATACATAGGCTGAGTTTTTGATGTATTGACTCTCTTAAAAGCCTAGACCAGGGAGAACAGAAGAAACTGGTGGCACAGCTATATACAAATAATGTCAAAGGACATAAATTATGGTGATGTTATGTATGATACAGCAAAATCCTAACAAAGGGATTTTCAAAGTTAACCCAATTGCCAAATAATGTGATTATAGCAATAACTATCTATTGTCTTCTTAAACCCTGAGACAGCAGGAACCTAAAGATGAGAATATTGCAGATGCCATTTGGGTTCTCCATTTTGGGAAAAGTTAGAAAATCTATTTTAGGTATATCCAAGGGGCCCATGGCTTTACTAATTCTTGCTTGAGCCCAACACCTAACATGCAGGTGGGCTAATGGTACTGTCTAGGGAGACTGTGTATGAGTTGGAAATAGGACTAGAATGCTATATCAGGGCAGAGAGTAGCTCCCAAATATGGGAAAAGTATATACATATAGTTAACTGTACATACCATCTATTTGATCTGGGGCCCATATTCAACACAGGAGACTGTGTAACCTCTGCATTCCTGTAGGTATGAGCTCACATTCTGTGATCATAGCTAGGAACACTGCAGGACCCATCTTCCTTGAGTGGCAGAGTATGTTGACCCAATCCTCCTTAGAAGAATGGGGCAGTCCCTACCATTGGTGACCCACATACCTAAATAGACCTACTAGCTATTTCTGAAATCGATACCCCAAATCTCTTCTGCTATATTCTTATCTTTAGGTTCTTGATTATTAAACAATTTGTTCAGCTTTATATCTTACTGCTTTTCAGTCAGCAAGTTGCAGATGCTACCATGACACCAACCTGGCTTCCCAGGGTAGATGACCTCACCAACATACCCTGGAACCCCAACTCTCTGGAGCCCTGACCCACTAGGGAAAGATAGAAACAGGCTGGGAGTGTGTATCAACCTGATAATGCCCATGTCCAGTGGAGAAGCAATTACAGAAGCAGACCTTCCACCTTCAGCACCCCATAATGAATCTGGGTCCATGCACCCAGAGGGATAACAAATAGGGAAGTTTCCAATGGAGGGGATGGGATACAGAATTCTGGAAATGGGAATTGTGTGGAATTCCCTCTTACCCTATAGTCTAGTTGATAATTACTAAATCAAGAAAAAAGATAAAAGAAACAACTCAATAAAAAAGTGGGAAGAAGATAGGAATAGACAGCTCTTTAAAGAAGAGATACACATGGACCGCAGTCATTTGTGGACATGCTCTAATTCACTGTTCATCAAAGAAATGTAAATTAAAACCACTTAGATATACTACCTTACACCTGTAAGAATGGTCGTCATCAAGAAAACAGGAGCGGGAAGGTTGTGGAGAGAGAGGAGCTCTATTACGCTGTTGGTGGAAATGTAAACTGGTGCAACCACTATGGAGAAAAGTATGGAGAATCCTTAATCAAATACTAATGGAAATACCTTATGATCCAGCAATTCCACCCCTGGACATTTATCCAAAAGAGATAATAACATTGATCTGACTAGTGTGAATGGATACCTCACCTCTCCAGAGCCCTACCTCACTAGAGAAAGACACAGGCTGGGGATATGGATCAACCTGCCAACATCCATGTTCTGAAGAGAAGCAATTACAGAAGCCAGACCTTCCACCTTTTGCACCCCCGAAAGAACTTTGCCCCATACTTCCAGAGGGATAAAGAGTAGGCAGGCTTCCAATGGAGGGATGGGACTTGGAGCTTTGGTAGAGGAAACTGTGTGGAATTGTATGCCTGTTATCTACAATCTTGTTATTCATTATTAAACAACTATTAAATAATAATAATAATAATGAGACAGTAACATAAATTCAAAGGGATATATTTACCCCCATGTTTATAGCTGTATTATTCACAATAGCCAAAATCTAGAAGCCATCAAAATGCCTTCTAACAGAAGACTAGATAAAAATGTTATATACCTGGAAGCAAAAGTGCACAATAGTCTTCAGTGAATCAGTATATGCAGGAAGCAAGTAGAAAGTCCTAAAAAAATACCATAAAGTTCATAATGAAATATTTTCTACTTATCTTTAGATACCCTTCTCACATACTTTCTATTATACTTCCCTCAGTCACTCCAAAGCTAACCTTATCAAAGTAAGGACTATAAAAGTTGAATAAGGGCAAGAGACTGGCATACTTTAATAATTACTCTTTAGTCACTATCAGGCTAGCCCATCAGCTGGGGCCCTGGTCGGGGAGTCCTGAGATCTGTAAACAGACATGATGGGACTAGACCTCAAATAAATCCCTATCTCCATTGTTACCAGTCATCTCTATCAGGAACAACACAATAGACCCCTCTGTGGACCCCTAGAAGACCTTGCCCTCAACATAGATAAACAAGGGTAGAGAATGTTCCATTCTCTGAAGGGAGGTTGGACAACATACTCTATCTTCCACCTGAGAAAGATAGGTCCTGAAATCAGGGCAGCTTGGAACATTCCTACTCATGACCACAATGTGAGCTCTGATCTACAGGGATGCAGAGATCATATAGGCTCCTAAGCTGAATATGGGCCAGATCAAATCGATAGGGTTTACAGTCAACAACATTTATACATTTCTCCTGTATTTGGGAACTACACTCTTCCCTGATCCAGCTTTCTGTTCCTTTTCCAGCCATTACATCATCTCCCCAGACAATAACTTGGGTCCACCTGCATATCATATGTCAGGCTCAGGAAAAAAAAAAAAAAAACCACTAATATAGGCCCTTGGAATATAACTAAAATAGGCCTACTAACTATTTACAAAATGGAGACCCCCAAATCTTCATCTGCACTATTCCAGCCTTTAAGGTCATGATTAGTCAACAATTTGTTTGGCTTTATATGTTAAGTCTTTTTTTTTTTTTTTCAGTTACCAGGTTCCAGATGCTGCCATGATGCCAACCAGACTTCCCTGGGCAGGCAACACCACCAATGTGTCCTGGAGCTCCACTTCCCCAGAGCCCCACCCCACCAGGGAAAGAGAGAGAGAGACAGGCTGGGAGTATGGATCAAACTGTCAACACCCATGTTCAGTGGGGAAGCAATTACAGAAGCCAGACCTTCTATGTTCTGCACAACATAATATCCTTTGGTCCATGCTCCCAGAAGGATAAAGAGTAGGAAATCTATCAGGGGAGGGGATGGGATACAGAGTTCTGGTGGTGGGAATTGTGTGAAGTTGTACCCCTCTTATCCTATGGTTTTGTCAGTGTTTCCTTTTTATTTATAAAAACTACATATATAAAAAAGTTATGGGACAATATCTGGGGCTCTAGTTAGGGAATCCTTGGATTCCCACACAGATATGATGGGCCTATACTTCTAATAGATCCTTCTCTTCACCATTACTGGTTACTTCCATCAGGAAAGTTATCATAAACCCTCTAGAGGGCCACTCCAGGAACTTGCCCTCCATATAAAGTAGCAAAGGTAAGGACTACCTCACTTTCCAAAGGGAATGCGGGCCAGTCTACTCTGCCACTCAAAGAAGACTGGTCCTGAAATGAGTCCTGAAATGAGTGCATCCTAGAATGTTCCTAACTGTGACCATGGAATTTGAGCTCAGACTGACAGGAACTGAAAGGTTACACAGGCTCCTGTACTAAACATGAATATCAATGGGCCTTGGGTTAGGTGCATGGGGCAAAGAGTTAATTTTATGCATAGCTTTCTTCAAGTTTTGGAGTTACCCCCTCCCCTAATCCAACTTTCTAACCCTATTCTCAACTCTGACACTATCTTCCCAGATATTATTTTTGTCCACCCCCATGTTAGCTATCAAACCAAGCAAAAGCTGTGAAAATAATGGGCCCCTAGGAACATACCTAAAATAGAATTCCTTGGTTCCTTAGGCCTTAAGTTATTATTCTCATCTGTTACATTTCTACTTTTTGGTTTCTTTTTATTAATCATTTTGTCCTGTTTTTTATCGTACTGCGTATTAACCACCAAGTTGCAGATGCTATTATGACTCCATCCTGACTTCTCCGGGCAGAGAGCCTCACCAATGTGTCCTGGAAACTCCCCTCTACAAAGGCCTACTTCACTAGGGAAAGGTAGAAATAACTGGGGGTATGTATTGACCTGGCAGCACTAATGTCCAGTGGAGAACTCCCACCTTCGGCACCCTAAAAAATTTTTGATTCATACTCCCATGGGAGAGAAGTGATAGGGGAAGATGGCCAGAGGGGTCTGAACTCCAACTCCAAGTACATCAGGACTCATAGAGAGAAGAAAAAAGGAAAGACATTCAGAAGTAGCAATAGGTGTAGGTGTGACTTAGCAAGGAAGAGAAGGGAGAACCATGGGGGGGGGAGAATGGAGAGAATGGAGGCATATATATATAAATGTAGACATCTACAGAAATTATTGTCAACTCATATCTACAAGCTTGGGAGAACTACTACAGTTTTCAATGGGGATAAAATACTCTGGTTGTGGGAACAGTGTGAAATTATGCCCCTGTTATAATTTTGTAAATCAATATTGTCACTAATAATATTTAAAATCATATTATTTTTATATTTATAATAGATATAAATTTTTGTCCCCAGTGTTAGTATATGCATAAAATTTTGATTTCTTTTTAGCATTTTTTAAGTCTGGTTTAATTTGTTTTTTTCTCCATAGGCTCTACTATATCACCCTTAGTCCCAAAACAAACCTATAATCTGGAACATTTATCAAAGTCCTTTGTTGCAATTTTTCTCTAAGCATAGAGAATTAAATAGTTTCTGGCAAAGGTTTCGACCATACATAAATATCTCACTATAAAATTTTATATACTAGTCTGTTCAACTTTGTGGCACCTGATTATTTTAGAAAGTATCCAGAAATGATTGGAACGTATATTTTTACACATAATTCCTAGAACCAAATTGGTATTCAAGTATATGTTAAGAAGGTTAAATATTTTGCTTATGTAACAGTGTTTTCCATGAAATTTTAAATATGCCAATTAGGTTTAATTTATCTGCATTTCTCTTTCTACAAGGAAACTATTATGGGATATTTTAGGAGCTCTTCTAAAAATCCACTAATTTATTTTTCTTCAGTCAGTCAGTTTTTCTTCTTTTTTATTTCTATTTCTGAGAAATATTGCCATAGATATTAGTATATTCACACAGGTTGCTAGGTAATAATAATTATCTATTTTACTTAAGTGACAAGGATTTAAGAGGTAATATGGAGACTCCCATGGTTGCAAACAAGATTTTAAGTCTTTAAAATTCAAGACTAGGTTTCCTTAAAAGAAATCAAAGGTGGGGCTGGAGGGTGGCACACCTAGTTTAATGAACATGTCACAATGCTCAAGGATCCAGGTTGAAGCCCCTGATCCCCACCTGCAGGGGGAAAGCTTCACAGGTGGTGAAGCAGGGCTGGAGGTGTCTCTCTCCTTCTATCTCCCTTATTCTTCCAATGTCTCTCTGTCTCTAATGAATAAATAAATAAATAAAATCAAAGGCATGATGGTAAAAAAATTGACATAAAACATATTATTGTGGTAATACATATACTATCTTTGTTTCAAAGATCGTAACAGCTCTTTGATCCTATTCATCTTGATCACATATTGTACCCATAGATATAATTTCCAGCTTCTAAAATAAACCCATTTAGTAATTATCCTTTTAATGAAGTGACTAAAATACTTAATTCCTATGATTAAAAATTATTTTCTAATTAAAAATTTATTATCTTTATTTACTGAATAGAGAGAGGCAGAAATTGAGAAGGAAGGGAGTAATAAGAGGAAGAGAGACAGAGAGACACACCTGCAGCCCTGCTTCACCACTCTCAAAGCTTTCCCTGTGGGTGGGAACTGGGGGCTTGAACCTGATCCTTGCACATTGTAACATGTAGCCTCTACTAGGGGCACCACCACCTAGCCCCATGATAAAATTTTTATAGGAGACTGCTGATGGCGCAACTATGGAGCAGCAGCAGCTGTGTTTCTCTCCTCTCCTCTCCCGGGTCAACTAGGAATACCAAAGGCAACCACCTGGGACTGCAACAAGACAGTACTAGAAGGACTTCAAGAACCTACCAAATCACCAGTGAGTGCAAAAACATGTGGCTTGTGAACAGAGAGGAGCCTAGGGAGAGATTAAGTGGCTGGTAACAGTCCAACAGTTTACCAGTTGAGACACCACCTCCAGTCTGTTTCACCAATAAGGGGATGGCTGAAGGGAAGAGAGGACTCCCCTGAGACTCACCAAATGCAACTGTGAGTCTCTGTTGCTACTGCCCTCAGAATCTGGAGCAGTGGTGAGGAGGCCCTGTGCTGACACCTGGGGACAGAGAAATAACCAGGAAAATCAGGAGATCTATAACTCGGCCTAGCAGTGGGGCTGTGAAAGTCTCTTTGCATAACCACTGGATTATTTCTGTCCTACCCTGCTTTATCTCTTGGACAGTAGTCAGTGATTAAGCTAAAAAGCCTACATATAGTTTAAAACCCCTCTGGCTCCCATAGCCTACAGGGAAGAAAAAGAACAAAAGAGGCTTTTAAGCCACTGAGCTCTAACTCAGGGATTAAAATAATATTGAAACAACTGTCAATTTCCACAACTGTGAACCCTTTAAGTACCTTACTTAGACACCAGTCAATCCAAGCAAAAGTGATCAGTAATTTGAAAAGTACTGAGAGAGGGACCTCATAACATACTATATAAAATGGTTAAACCAACAAGAAGAAATATTGTAGAAATGAACCAGGACAAGAGTCCAGCTAAAAGCCCCCAAAGGTTGAAGCACAAAATAATGAAATCAACATCCAAACACTATTTAAAGAAATAATCACAGGAGTGAGTAAAGATTTTGAAAGAATTGTCATCATAAATGCAGAAACAACAAATGAGACCCTGGAAGAAAACATTAATTATCTCAAGGTTATTAGAAGCTGAAAGCTGAAATAGCTAAGCTAAAAAAACAACTAGCTGAACAAGCTAAAATAGTATCAGAACAGGATAACAAAATAGATGAACTCCTGAAAACAGTAGAGGAGAGAGAGAATAGAATAAATGAGTCTGAAGACAGAATTAGCAAGATCAAGGATGAACTAGAGACAACTGAAAAGGTAGTAAGAGATCTTAAAAAGAGATTAAAAGATTCTGAAAACAACACCAGAAACCTATGGGATGACTTCAAAAGAAATAATATATGCATTACTGGCTTACCAGAGGGAGAAAAAGAAAGCATCCTTCAGGACATAATAGATGAGAACTTCTCTAACCTAGAAAACATCAAAGACATAAATGTTGAAAAAGCCCAGAGGGTCCCAAGAGAATTAACCCAGACTTGAAGACACCAAGACACATCATATTTAGAATGGAAAAGAATAAGGATAAATAAAGGATCTTGAAGGCTGCAAGAGAAAAATAAAGAGTCACCTACAGAGGAAAACCCATAAGATTAGCAGCCGACTTCTCCACACAAACACTCCAGGCCAGAAGAGAATGACAAGATATCTATCCTGTGTTCAATGAGAAAGGCTTTCAACCAAGAATACTGTATCCTGCTAGACTGTCATTCAGACTAGATGGAGGTATAAAAACCTTCTCAGACAAGCAACAGTTGAAAGAATCAACTATCACCAAGCCTGCCATAAAAGAAGTTCTGAAAGGTCTTCTATAGTCAGACCATCATAAATATGCTATATATCAGAACACTTAAAAATCTATAAGAATGGTGTTAAAATATCTTCAATCTTTGAGATCAATAAATGTCAATGGCCTGAATTCACCTATTAAAAGGCATAGAGTAGGAAGATGGATCAGAAAACATAACCTAACAATATGCTGTCTACAGGAAACCCACATAACTCAACAAGACAAACACAGACTCAAAGTGAAAGGATGGAAAACTATCATATAGGCGAATGGCCCACAAAAAGGGGCAGGAACAGCAATTCTGATATCTGACATGATAGACTTTAAAATAAATAAAATTTAAAAAGATAGTGATGGACACTACTGAATGCTCAGTGGATCAATCAAGAGGGCTTAACAATTATTAACATTTATGCACCCAATGAGAAGCCATCTAAATACATCAAACATCTACTGAAAGAGCTACAGCAATATGTTAACAGCAACACAGTCATAGTAGGGGACTTCAACACCCCACTGTCTCAACTTGACAGATCATCCAGGTAGAAACTCAATAAAGACATGAGGGAGCTAAATAAGAAGATAGATAAACTAGAATTATTGGACTTTTCAGAGTCATTCATCCCAAGAAACTGGAATACACATTCTATTCAAGTCCACATGGGTCATTCTCAAGGATAGAACATATATTAGGCCACAAAGACAGCATTAGAAAATTTAAGAGCATTGAAAACATCCCAAGCATCTTCTCAGACCACAGTGGAATTACTAACACATCACAATCAACCAAAGATTAGTAATAGTCCCAAACTGTGGAAGCTCAACAGTACACTACTCAACAACTACTGGGTCAAAGAGAAAATAAAGTAAGAAATCAGAATGTTTCGAGAGCTCAATGAAAATGAAGACACAAGCTATCAAAATATTTGGCAGCTAAGGCAGTACTGAGAGGGAAGTTTATAGCCATACAAGCACACATTAGGAAACAAGAAAAAGCACAAATAAACAGCCTGACTGCACATCTTAAAGACCTAGAAGAAGAAGAAGAACAAAGGAACCCTAAAGCAACCAGAAGGACAGAAATCACTAAAGTTAAGGCAGAAATAAATAACATTGAAAATAATAAAACCATACAAAAGATCAATGAAAGTAAATGCTGGTTCTTCGAAACAGTGAACAAAACTGACAAACCTTTAGCAAGACTCACAAAACAAAAAAGGGAGAAGACACAAAATAAATTGGAACATAAATGAAAGAGGAGATATTACAGCAGACACCACTGAAATTCAACGTATCATGTGAGGCTTCTATGAACAACTATATGCCATGAAGCTAGAGAACCTGGAAGAAATGGATGATTTTTTAGATACCTACAAACTTCCAAAATTGAGTAAAGAGGAACTAGATAACATGACAGGCCCATCACAACTAATGAAATTGAAAACGTTATCAAAAACCTTCCCAAGAATGAAAGTCCTGGACCAGATGGTTTTACAAATGAGTTCTACAAAATCTTCCAGGAAGAGTTAATACCTCTACTTTTAAAAGTCTTCAAGAAGATTGAAGACACTGGAATACTCCCTTCCAGCTTCTATGAAGCCAACATCACTTTGATACCAAAAGCAGACAGGGACATTACCAAAAAAGAAAAGTACAGACCAATATCTCTGATGAACATAGATACTAAAATATTGAACAAAATTCTAGCCAACTGGATACAGCAGTATATTCAAAAGATTGTTCATCATGACTAAGTGGGGTTTATCCCAGGCATACAAGGTTGGTTTAAATAAATCAACGTGATTTACCACATCAACAAAAGCAAGACCGAAAACCACATGGTCATATCAATAGATGCAGAGAAAGCCTTTGACAAAATACAACTTGCCTTTATGATAAAAAAAACTATCAAAAATGGGAATAGATGGAAAATTCCTGAAGATAGTGGAGTCTGTATATAGCAAACCTACAGCCAACATCATACTCAATGGTGAAAAACTGGAAGACTATTCCCTCAGATCAGGTACTAGATAGGGCTACCCACTATCACCATTATGATTCAACATAGTGTTGGAAGTTCTTGCCATAGCAATCAGGCTGGAGCAAGGAATTAAAGGGATACAGATTGGAAGAGAAGAAGTCAAACTCTCCCTATTTGCAGATGGCATGATAGTATACATAGAAAAACCTATGGAATCCAACAAGAAGCTTTTGGAAATCATCAGGCAATACAGTAAGGTGTCAGGCTACAAAATTACCATTCAAAATTGAGTGGCATCCCTCTATGCAAACACTAAAGTAGAAGAAGTTGAAATCCAGAAATCAATTCCTTTTACTATAGCAACAAAAACAATAAAATATCTAGGAATAAACCTACCCAAAGAAGTGAAAGACTTGTATACTGAAAACTATGAGTCACTACTCAAGGAAATTGAAAAAGACACAAAGAAATGGAAAGATATTCCATGCTCATGGGTTGGAAGAATTAACATCATCAAAATGAATATACTACCCAGAGCCATATACAAATTGAATGCTATCCCCATTGATATCCCAACCACATTTTTTTGAAAATATAACAAATGCTACAAAATTTTATCTGGAACCAGAAAAGACAAAAAATTGTCAAAACAATCTTGAGAAGAAAGAACAGAACTGGAGGCATCACATTCCCAGATCTCAAATTGTATTATATGGCCATTGTCATCAAAACTGCTTGGTACTGGAACATGAATAGACACACTGACCAGTGGAATAGACCTGAGAGCCCAGAAGTAAGCCCCCTCACCTATGGACATCTAATCTTTGACAAAGGTGCCAAGACTATTAAATGGGGAAAGCAGAGTCTCTTCAACAAATAGTGTTGGAAAAAATGGGCTGAAACATGCAGAAGCATGAAACTGAACCACTATATTTCACCAAATACAAAAGTAAATTCCAAGTGGATCAAGAACTTAGATGTTAGAGCAGAAACTATCAGATACTTAGAGGAAAATACTGGCAGAACTCTTTTCCGCATAAATTTTAAAGACATATTCAATGAAACGAATTCAATTACAAAAAGGACTAAGGCAAGCATAAAACTATGGGACTACATCAAATTAAAAAGCTTCTGCACAGCAAAAGAAACCGCTACCCAGCCAAGAGACCCCTCACAGAATGGGAGAAGATCTTTACATGCCATACATCAGACAAGAGGCTAATAACCAGAATATATAGAGAGCTTGGCAAACTCAACAACAGGAAAACAAATGACTCCATCCAAAAACGGGGAGAGGACATGGACAGAATATTCACCACAGAAGAGATCCAAAAGACAGAGAAACACATGAAAAAAATGCTCCAAGTCTTTCATTCTCAGAGAAATGCAAATCAAGACAACAGGGAGATAACACTTCACTCCTGTGAGAATGTCCTATGTCTGAAAAGGTAACAGCAGCAAATGCTGGAGAGGTTGTGGGGTCAAAGGAACCCTCCTGCACTGCTGGTGGGAATGTAAATTGGTCCAGCCTCTGTGGAGAATAGTCTGGAGAACTCTCTGAAGACTAGAAATGGACCTACCCTATGATCCTGCAATTCCTCTCCTGGGGATACATCCTAAGGAACCCAACATACCCATCCAAAAAGATCTGTATACACCTAGGTTTTTAGCAACACAATTTGTAATAGCCAAAACCTGGAAGCAACCAGGTGTCCAACAACAGATGAGTGGATGAGCTAGTTGTGGTATATATACACAATGAAATACTACTCAGCTATAAAAAATGATGATGACCACCATTTTCCCCCGATCTTGGATGGACCTTGAAAAAATACATGTTAAGTGAAATAAGTCAGAAACAGAAGGATGAATATAGGATGATCTCACTCTCAGGCAGAAGTTGAAAAATAAGATTAGAAGAGAAAACACAAGTAGAACCTCAACTGGAATTGGTATATTCAACCAAAGTAAAAGACTCTCGGGTCGGTGGATGGGGGAGAATACGGGTCCAAGAAGGATAACAAAGGGCCTAATGGGGGTCGTATTGTTATATGGAAAACTGAGAGATGTGATGCGTGTACAAACTATTGTATTTACTGTATAATGTAAAACTTTAATCCCCCAGTAAAGAAATTAAATTTTTTTATAAAGGTCTATTTTTTTTTTTCAAAATCAAAATGAGTTAATGCCATCTAAAATAGAAACACTATTGATGATGACCATCAAAAGCTTTTCCATCGTGGTATATTAATCCACTCAATCTGGAAATATTAGTAAGATTATTTTGTCTAAAACAATACTCTCTTTATTTTATTCTATTACTTTATTTAACCTGATTCTCAAAGCATACTGCTAAATATTTCTTATTGATTTTAATTGTTTTAATTTTTATGTAAGTTTGTCTGACCTGGAAATTCCATACCAACTTTTCTGGTGACATTTTAGCAATGTGGTTGTCTTATTGTCTTCATTGTAGTTGTAAAACCTTGTGAAACTAAGTTAGCTATTAGTTTTGTTATTTAACATGAACTAATTCTGACCAATAAATGCAGGTAAGAATACTGCTCTTACTATTATAAATTTAAAGATATGTGTGTTTCAAACTAATCCATTAAATACACCAATTTTTATTTACCAAAATTACCTAGATGATTTTTCTTCTGTGAAAGTATTAAAGTATTTGTGTTAGTTTCCAACATATCCCCCACCCCTTCCCACACCTTTTTCTTTGCCATCATCAGGGTTTCACTGTTGTAGATGACCTTTAGAGAGAGAGAGGAAGAAGATGAAAAGAAAGAGAACACAATTCTATAGCCTTTTCTATTGCAGTGGGTGCCAGACTCATAAGCCAGTATATTTCTAAGTCTAGGAGTATATAAGACCTATACTTGTATAGGAATCAATTTCAGTTAGGCCATCTAGAGATAAAACAAAGGGAAGGAAAACAGTACAGACACAAACATACATACTCAGAATTTTGTTGTTTCCATTAAAATTTCAGGCACATATAAAATTCACTAGTTTATAAAAATTTTGGAAAAACATATTTCACTTCCTCACCTACAAAATTTAAGCATTTGAAGAAGAGTATTCCTGTTTTATATTATCTCTTCTGGAATAATATAATGAATTTCCAGGTCAGACAAACACATAAAAATTAAAACAATTAAAATCAATTAAGAGTGGTATTGCTGGATCATGAGGTATTTCCATTTGTGTTTGTTTAAAGATTCTCCATAATATTCCCAGTAATGGCTTCACTAATTCAGTAGAGCTTCCCTATCTCCACATGCTCTCCAACATTTATCATTTTCTTTTTGTATCCCGTCTTATATTGATTAAATAGTAATTTATAATACTGTAAGTTATTAGGAGTATATATTAACACCACTCCTGCCACCAAAGGTCTGTGTTCCTAGCCTCCCTATAGTGGGGTTAAAAATCTACCCCCCCCCTTCCCCCTGAGTTTTTTACTTTGGTGCAATACTCCAAACTCAGTCTATTTCTGCTCTGCATTTCCCTTGCTGTTTTTTTCTCAACTTCTGTTTATGAGTGGGATCATCCCATACTCATCTTTCTCTTTCTGAGTTATTTCATTTAATACAATTCCTTCTACTTCCAAACAGGATGGGTCAGAGAATGAATAGGTGGGTTCATTATCCTTAATAGCTGAGTAATGTTCCATTGTGTATATTACTTATTATTTTCTATTTTGTAGATAGGGACATTATCACAGGTGTGAGGTGAAAGCTCAATGTGGTTTAAATTCACACTTCTCTAATTTTGAGTGAAGTGAAGCATTTCTGTATATTTCTGTGGGCTATGTGTGTCTCTTCTTAGAGAACTGTCTATTCATATCCTGTGCCCACTTTTTAATGGTTTGTTTTGCTTTTTTGTTTAACTGGATGAATATATATATTCGATATCAACAGCTTGTCAGGTGTCTGGTATGCAAATACTTTCTCTTTTTTGCTGGGTTGTCTATCTTAATCTCTCTTTTTAAGGCGCTCTATATATCCTTGGTTCTCTCTAACCTTCACTCATTTCTTTACACTCTGCTTCAATTAACCCCTCCTCCCACACACGCAATGCCCAGGTCTAAGAGTCTAAGCAGGGAGAAAGGAAACCGGATTCAGGTGTACCCATCACTTTCTGCTTTGTATTTTACTGACCTTCTCATCCATTCTACTTTTCTTATCTTCAGTATACTCATTTGGATTATCTCACACTTTGAAAATGAAGTTTGGTACTATCTATATATTTCTTAGTACATTGGATAATTTATAACTATTTTTTAGGTTAAAAATGTCCAAAACCTATATATCATTTAAGACTAATGGAAAGTTGTATGGTTTCATCATGTCCACAAATAAGAGAGAAATCATAACTATTATCATTATTTTCCTTGTTGGCCTATTTGTCTTAATTTTTTATTTTAATTTTTAAAATAATTATTCACTTATTCCCTTTTGTTGCCCTTGTTGTTGTATTGTTATTGTTATTACTGTTGCCGTCACTGTTGGATAGGACAGAGAGAAATGGAGAGAGGGAGAGAGAAAGATAGACACCTGCAGACCTGCCTCACCGCCTGTGAAGCGACTGCCCTGCAGGTGGGGAGCCAGGGGCTCAAACCAGGAACTTTAAACCAGTCCTTGAACTTTGTGCCACCTGCGCTTAACCCACTGCACTACCACCCGACTCCCTAGTTTAATTTTTTTTTTATTTGCCTCCAGGGTCATCGCTGAGGGTTGGTGCCTGCACCAGAATCCATTGCTCCTGGAGGCCATCTTTTCCCCTTTTGTTGCTCTTGTTGTTTATCGTTGCTAGATATCATTATTATTGTTTGTAGTATTGTTGTTATTGTTATTGGATAGGACAGAGAGAAATGGAGAGAGGAGGGGAAGACAGAGAGGGGGAGAGAAAGACAGACACTTGCAGACCTGCTTCACCGCCTGTGAAAGGACAACCCTGCAGGTCGGGAGTCAGGGCTTGAACCTGGATCCTTACCCCGGTCCTTGCGCTTCATGCCTTGTGCACTTAACCCGCTGTACCACTTGCCTGGCGCCCTTAAATTTTAATTTCACGGATTACTTAATTCAAGCCACATTTCTGCAGATTTCATCAGAATGTAGCTCTAACAGTTGTCCATCTATTATTCCTGAAGTTAGTTAATTGGGCACCATTGCCTACATAAATGTCTGGTAATAAAGTGGTTTTTCTAGATTCCACAATTTTAGAATAATAATGCCAGTTTTTAAAATCTGGTTAGAAGAAAAAATGAACCGTAAAGGTTTCTTAAGGAAGCCTTTTTGTTTCCAAAGGTATAGTTAGAATTCAGATATCTCCATTAATTAGACAGAATGTTGGGGAAAAATGCCAAGACTCCAAACTAAGTTTGTTTAGAAATTTATCATATTTAAACTTCTGTGTCTGTTGGAAATAGTAGAGGTTGATTTTGCTTGAGAGCAGGTTTCCTCTAAGCAATGTTGTACAGTTTGGAGAAGATCAATAGGCCTTACCATACATAACATTATTATTATTTCTAGATGCCAGAAGGGTATTGATAATGGAAATTTTTTAGGGTGACTAGTGTTCTCTGTAATAAACTAGACTCTTGTCCTTTCAAGACCCCAAATTTTAACCAAAACTTCTCCTAGAAAAATTGATATTTTCCATAAAAAAATAAACCTTGTTTTAAAAGTCAGATCTGAGATGCAGATTCAAATAAAACATATTTGGAATTTTGTATCTACTGAGCTTTTTACTAGCTGAATATCACCAGTTTATGCAGAATGCTTGCTCAAACATTTGAAGACTAGAACTTTCTAATTCCTCATGGCATGGGGACATATAACTAATTATCACTTCTAATCAGATAACTTAATTGATGTGATATTTACTTTGCAAGTGGAGGTATGCCACCCTTTCCCTCTCCTTGTTACTGTTTGTGCATCTATTTGGAAAACTGCGAATTAATATTACTGACCCAAACCTCATATGGAGAAAAAGAGCAACTCATGCAGATTTTAGTATCATTTCAATCAGTGAAGTTATGTCACTCAGAATCTGTCTTGCTGATGGTTTCTTAGGAAGGCTTTCATGGGAGATAAGACACATTTGGAAACACAGTGAGTGTTAACCATGAAGAATACTATAAAATTGGTTTATATTTTTTCCTTGTCACAATTTGAAATATCCCTTTAGTTAGGCAAAAGGTAGAAAAAAAGAAAGAACGCCTTTTATCCAACTTCAATTGTTATTTCAGTGGAAAGCAGGCAGTTTACTGCTCTACCGGTTTAGCAGAAACACTGGAAGTCTATCTGTCAGCTGGAGAATCCTTTCTTGTCTTGGCTTGTTTTGGAACTAGTAGGACAGCTGATAGTCTTAACTCTGTTTAATTTATATGGCTTCTGAAAGAAAAGTTGTCAGGGTCAACAAGATGAAGAAAGAAAAAAAGCAAATGTGACTAGAGACATGTCTAAACCTCCTCCAACAGCAATGTCACCCTGATTATCAGGTAGGAAGAAAAAACAGATTATAGCAAGTTCTTTGTTTCTAAATCAAAGTTTGCAAAGGATGTATTATGATTCGCATTTCAAAATATCGTTACATCTTGAAAGCATTTTTGTTACAAAAGCACATTATCTTTAACAAAGAACCAAAGGGGAAAAAGGTTGGTACATTACAGTAGACTTAAAATACCTTAGCATATATATACTAAAAAATAGTTGGCAAGAACAATAAGAATGGCTCAAAGTTCAATTCATAATCATAAGCAGATTTCTCTCCCTCCACTACTTCCCCCACCATGGCTTTAGTATTTTTTTTTTCCTTTTTGTGAGTATATTTGGAAGGTTGGAGAGAGGTGAATAATGAGGGTCACGTTTAAAAATCTTTCCTCCTCTTTTTCTCAGGATGAGCTCTAATTTCATAATAGGATACTTTTATTTAGAGTTAAGTACTCTGGTTTTGGTTCAGAATGATAATCACAGAAAATATAAAGTAACTTTTAAAAGCTCAGACTGTGAAAGAAAGGAATAGCACTGCTTAGTAAAAGCATATGTTGCTAGTGGGACCTAACAACCGCATTCAAATTACGCTCTTGCCAAATCACGTTTTGTTTCTAAGGCTCCTTATTTAAATTTCCCAAGCGAGGTTCGTATGGCATGTTCTGTGTTTTTGCTACACAATATTGAAGGAGGTCCTTAGAAATTGTTCCCCTTGGGAAATGTTATGCATGTACAAACTATTGTATTTACTGTAGAATGTAAAACATTAATTCCCCAATAAAGAAATAAAAAAAAAGAAATTTGTTTCCCTTAAGAACCAACTTTTTCTTTTCTAAACTGAAGTCTAAATTAAACCTAGATTACATTTATGGATTACAAAACTTCACACCACCATCGACAACAGGAAAAAAAAAATCTGCTGTTGGCACTGGTTTTGGATTTCTATAATAGCCACTGGAGCAATGAAGCTGCAACACTTGCAGGAGAGCCTGCCAGCACTCGCTGTGGCCATATAGGAGTTAGGTTCCATTCATTCACAGACCTTGTAAAGTCAGCAACTTGAGTCCTGGCCTCAAAGAAAGGCTGCGTTAAAATCACCCCAGGGTTGTGTATTCTTTACTTCAAAAGACTGTAAGAATAAAAAGTGACTGACTGGGAGATTCTGTTACCTATTTTTGGAATGTGTTTTCAGTACTTTACAAAACCTGGAGCCAGGAATTCGTTCTCAAGTTGAATATCACCAGTTTATGCAGAATGTTTGCACTAACATTTCAAGACTGTTTCTCTGTAGCCTTCTGTTCAGAAAGGCTGATGCTTTTTGTTTTTTTTTGTAGGCTGCGCCTCATCATTGTTTATGATTCGGTTAGCTCTTTGCTGGCACCTCAGCATTCTTCACAACTTAATTATAATATCTATCACTACACTGAATAGAATTACTCCCTACTTTTTTTTTTCTTGACTTGGATTAAGTTTTTAGCCATTATAGCAGAGAGATTTTTTTTTTTTTTTGGAGTCACCATAAAAAAATACAGATCATGGGGCTGGGATGTGGCATACCTGGTAGAGTACACATTCTACCATGTGCAAGTACCCTGATTCAAAGCCTATGTCCCCACTTTCAGGAGGGAAGCTCTAGTAGTGGTGAAGCAATGTTGCAGGTGTTCTTCTTTCTCTCTTTTTCTCCTCCTCCTTTCTTTCTCAATTTCATTCTATCCTTATCAGAAAGAAAGAAAAATTTTAAAAGGGAAAAATGACTACTGAGAACAGTGGATTTATAATGCAGTTATCAAATTCTAGTGGCAACCCTAATGGCAATTAAAAAGATAATACAGAACATACAGAGGAAGAGACATAGTCCCTGTTAAGACGACATTCCCTAATGGGTTCTCCTAAATACTTGAGCTCTCTATTTATTTTTTTCCCCTCCCAGGGTTATCACTGGGGCTCAGTGTCTACACTACGAATCCACTCTCCATTCTTTCCATTTTGTTGCCATTGTTTGTTATTGTTACTGCTGCTATTGTTGGATAGGACAGAGAGAAATCGAGAGAGAACAGGAAGACAGAGAGGGAGAGAGAGATAGACACCTGCAAACCTGCTTCACCATTTGCAGCATCCACCCTGCAGGTGGAGAGCTGGGGGCTCGAACTGGGATCTTTACTCTGGTCCTTGTGCTTTGGGCTATGTGCACTTAGCCCACTGTGCTACTGCCCAGCCCCCTAGCTTTCCAGTTTTTATTGCCAGTTCTTATACAGGTCTACCTAGTCTAAATATCTAGCTCCTGAAGTACTGGAGCCATGACTCAGCATTTCATTTAGAAAACAAAAGAATATATTGAAAGTGACAGCATTATGGATAACACAAAATATAGCTTGATGAATCAAAATTCTACACAGTACATTGTGAATTAAGTTCCTGTTATTTATTTTTAACCCATCCTCTCCTCCCTTACCTCCACCAACCTCTAAGCTGCTGTCCACTCCTCAAACCTCCAGCTGCTTCCCCCAACCTACCTTGTCACTTAGGAACTTAAAAAAAATTGTACAAAGTAAGAGGATAGTTGTGTTCTTTCTCATCCAGGCCTCTTCTTTGTTTAAGGTCTTCTAAGTGTTTTACCTAGCTCAAGTTCTCTGCTTATTTCCACTGAGATTTCATGTTTTTTCCAAACATAAAATACATTTTTGACAAGCAGCATATTGTTGTGGTTATGAACACAGACTGTCTAGGTTCAAATCTTGACTGAATTTGGGCAATTTAGTTAATTTCTCTGCAGCATGAGAATAGAAATAATTCCTAGTGTTAGTGTGTTCCAAGTACTTAAAACTGTTCATAGTCACAGGAGTCTTTACATTTTGATATCGGTTATTATTTTTCAACTGTATCATTCTGCAAGTTATTTCCTTCTAAGATGAGGTCTTTATGTTTGTTTATTTCTTCTTAAAAAAAGAATTCTGCCCCAAGTTATAGTAATGAAGGAGATGTTTATCTGGCTCTTTTGCTGGGAAAAACACTTGTCCAGGTTTGAGTTCAATCTTCCTTTCCCTAAGGAGGAAAGATTTTGAGATTGTTTCTTTCTTTGAATTAGTTAGTATTTTTCCAGCAAATGCTGAAAGACTCTTTTTCTTTGAGGTGGAATACACTTGAATAAATAATTGGCATATGTGTATATATATTTATTTCAAACAATTAATTTCACATCTTTTGTCCAATTGTTCATCCTACTTCTGTCATTTTTAAACTAAAATACTGGACTGAGAACCAAGCTCTATAAAACTATTAGGTTTTCATATTTTTTTCTATGAAAAATTGCTTCATGACTTTTCTGACAGCACAATATATGTGACACTGATGTAGCTTCTTATGAATAATACACATTCTAAGCAGTGTAATACACAATTACAAATAATTTAATCTATGTGAAGTGTTGTTAGCTTATTAGTAAAGTGTCACGCATATCAATACCTGTTTCCACAAATAAGGTACCCAGTAATCTTTGGTTTTACTCTGTCTACAAAAAAGTGCTGCAAAAAGTGCTTGATATGGGGGGGGGGGGTTGGGCGGTAGCATAGCGGGTTAAGTGCACATGGCGCAAGGTGCAAGGACTGGTGTAAGGATCCTGGTTCAAGCCCCCGGCTCCCTACCTGCAGGGGAGTCGCCTCACAGAAGGTTAAGCAGGTCTGCAGGTGTCTATCTTTCTCTCCCCCTCTCCATATTCCCCTCCTCTCTCCATTTCTCTCTGTCCTATCCAACAATGGACAACATCAACAACAACAATAATAACAAGGCAACAACAACAGGGGCAACAAAAGGGGGGTAGTGCTTAATATAACAGCAAAAAATGAAATAGATTCACTCAAAGGAAATAAAGCCACTAGAAATTATGGATTAAGTTTTCACATGCTGATTTTTAGGTGCTTAAAATTAAAACAATATTATCTTTACTTATTGATAGTCAGAAATTGAGAGGGAGGGGGGAGACAGGGAAAGAGAGAGACAGAGAGACACCTGCAGACCTGCTTCACCACTTGTGAGGCTTTCCCCCTGCAAATGGAAACTAGGGCTTTGAACCTGGTGCTTGGACATCATAACATATGCGCTTAAACAGGTGCACCACCACCCGGACCCTTCAAATTTATTTTTAATGTTAAATTTTACCTGTTTATGTTTTCAAAGCTAGGGAATTGTGTATGTACAATTTTAGTGCTTCTGGGACTTTTTTTTTTTTTAATTTCAGATATAGAGATATGGGGAGATACAGCAGTGCCAGAATGTTACCCAATGCTATGATACTGCCTATGGGACTCAAATCTGGACCACTTGCATGGCAAGGCACACACCTTAACCATGAGCTATATATTCTTTCCCTAATTTTCTAATTTAATTAAATAATTTTTGTAATTTCTGGGATTCACTGTTCTGGGCCAACATTTCAGATAGAGATAATAGGGTGACAACATGCTGAAAGCTAATAAATAACTAAGTAGTATCCACCATTAGATTGCTTGTGCATGCACATCAGTTTTTCTGTTTTTCACCTTTGGATTATCAGTATGGATTACTTAACCTCTCTAAGCTTCAGCTTCCAAGGCTTTAGTGTGAGTATTCAATGGATTAATTTATATAGCTGTGCTTGTTATTTCAAAGTACTGAAGAAGTAAGTTAGCACTGAATACAAACATCCTCCATGCTCAAGCATTAAACTTGCCCTTTGTCTTGAAAACATTAAAGCATTGTTATCTGACTTCTCTCTCTCACGTCTGTTTCTTCTGTTAACAGATATTGCTATGTGAACAAAATTCTGCTATGTTGGTTTTTACGTGTCACCAGTTGAGATATTTCCTTTAAACATCACTCTTAGGGCTTGGGGATAACTCAGAGGAATCAGCACAAAACTTGCAAGCAAGTTTGATGTCACTTCTTCAGACCTTGACTCTGCATCTACTAGAGCTTAGTGGAGAAGTCAAGAAAAAAGAGAGTTCTGCCTTCTTCTCCTCATGTAACAGTTAATAATGTGTTTTTAAATCATTTTCCTCCCATTGTGTAGAGTTTGAGGTATTATGATGCAAAAGAAATGAATAAACCCATAGTTCAAGTATCAAACATGTATAAGGAGAATAAACATGTAGTTATATAAGTTGGGACACTTAGTTTTATTATTTTTATTGATTTAATATTGACTAAGAATAAAATTTCAGGAGTGTAGTACCACACCTATAAAAATATGTGTGTATACAAGTCATTCCATTTTCCACCAAAGTGCTTATACCAAACAAAGCACTGTGGGGAAGGGAGGGAAGAGGGAGCTAGAGAGGGAACTGGCATCCTGGTACATGATAATGGAAAAGGACCTAAGTTGGGGATAATAATGTCCTACAGACACTCTTCGTGGGTAGATGAGATATTCTTCCCATGTGGCAACAACTGTACTCTAAACCATTAATCCTCCCAATAAAATTATGAAAAAGTATCTGTTCCATCATACAAGTTGAAACTATCCATATATTTCCCCCTCGAGGCTTTCCCACTCCCAGTTTCCATAAAGTTTTCATAGTCTAAAATTCTTACTAGTATTAATAGTCTAAGAATCCTTACTAGTATTAAGTTTTTGTAAGTTCATTTGTTTGGTTGTCTTTCACTTCTTTATGTATTTCACTTAGCATAATCACCTCTGGTTTTTAAAGGGGCACACCTTAAAATATCAAACCAGAACTATTCATACTATTGTTGGAATAATAGGTATGTACTGTTAACAGGACAAACTGGGGAAAATGATCATCCTATGTATGCATCATTTTGTTTTGACTCATGTATAAGAAAGTACCTCAAAATTTAGTGCCTAAATCAATAACAATCTTATTATACTTGTAAGCTTGTGGGTCAGTAATGCTGCAATAGTGTAGCTGGTTAGTTTGCCACTGCTTCAGAATGATTATGACCTTAGCAGGGTGGTAGGGATGCTGGAGGTTCTGAGAAACTTCAATTGGGGAGTGTTTGCAAAGCCTCAGTTCTAGCTGTCACTTGAGCTCTGCAATTATTCTTTGTGTTGCATTAATTATAGTTGGAATTGTGGGGCTAAAGAATCAATCATAAATGTGGTCCAGAAGATGGGGCAGTGGATAAAGCATTGGACTTTCAAGCATGAGGTCCTGAGTTCAATCCCCGGCAGCACATGTACTAGAGTGATGTCTGGCTCTTTCTCCTCCTATATTTCTCATTAATAAATAAAATATTTTTTAAAAAAGAATCAAACATAAAAAGAACTCTAATGAAAATTAGGAGGGTAAAGAGGCCTTGAAAAACAAGCAATTACTAAGTGGACTTGTCTCTGAATAACACTGCTCTTAAAACACCTGTTTGGAAAAACAATTCACTTTCCACCCTTTTGATGCTTTATGAGAAAAGGAAAATCTCAGTGTGCTATTGATGTCTTCAGCATCAGTATAGAGCCACATGTCTCCTCTCTGGCAGTAAGAACATATTTCAGGTTCAAAACCTTCCATCAGTAGCACTATTTAGTAATAACTAAATAATGCAATTTTGTTTTCATTGTAACAGTTTTCTTCTATTAGCTTCTAATTATAGCAGTATAGTAATATTTTAAAAAACATGTTTCAGATACAAAACATTTAAAAAACAAATATGTGTTATGATGATTCTTACACAACATAATGAGTACACTGAAAGTCACTACAGTGTTAAAAAAATAAAGGAATGGATGTTTCAAGGCAGGTGGATTTAGATACATTTTGATGAGAATATGTGTTGACTTCTTTATCCTTGTACACAGAGGGAATAGCCAGAGAATAGAAATAGTCAACACTGAGAAGAAATTTGTAGAACTAGACCTTGAAAATATAAAGTCAAAGATGTAGTATCATGATACAGATTTCAAACCTCCAGCCTCGCCCCTCAGCTAACAAGGTCAAAGATGAATAAGAAGAGTCTTCAGAGCCCACATTTGTCCTCCCTTTCTTCAAATTCCCCAAGCAGATAACTTGAGTAGTGAACAAATTAAAATGCCCTAGTGGAATATAAATACAACCCTTAAATTAGATAATGATTAACAACTGAAAATGGAAAATGTTAACCTTAATAATCAAAAGTGCTTGGGAGATATTTAATTCTGCATAAGATATGATTTTATAAACTGCAGAATCAAGTTTGACAGAGCAAAAGAGACATTATTATGGTCTTACATTTTTCAGTAAAATATTTAGCTATCTTTTAAAAAATAATTGTGGATAAATATATACTAGTAAAAAAAAAAAAGAAGAAGAAAAGAAAAAAAAGGATTGTGTAACCTGAGAGGTGGTATAGTGAATAAAGCATAGGACTTTTGAACATAAGAATCCCAGTTTAATCTCGGGCAGTGCATGTGCCAGAATGATACTCTGGTTGTCTTATCAATCACCTCTCAATAATAAATAAATACACCTTTAAAAACAGAGATAAATACCAAGAATAAATAAAAACACTAAAGCCTTATTGGAATATGGCAAAATCTTATTAGTATTGTAAGTATATCTAAATTCTGAGAAACACAGTGTAAATGATTCCCACTGTGATGTCAAATGATTACTGCTAGCCTTATTTTTCTTTCTTTCTTTCTTCTTCTTTTTTTTTTTTTAAGATTCACCATGTTTTTTTTATTAGTGATTTAAAAATGATTAACAAGACTGTAGGGTAATAGGGGTACAGTTCCACACAATTTTCACCACCAGAGTTAGGTATACTATCCCCTCTATTGGAAGTTTCCCTATTCTTTATCCCTATGGGGGTATAGACCAAAATTTAAGTTATTTTTCTTAACCAAACATTCAAAGTTTAAGAAACCACCTGGGAGTAAAAACAGTTTATTTATTTATTTTTTTGCTTATTGCTACTAAGAGTTTAAATTATCAGATTATTAGAGGTTTGTTGTCATAGAGTTGGAAATTTAGAAATTTGAAATTTAGAAATTTAGAAATTTGGAAATTTAGGAAATCACTGAAACTCAAGGTTCTATGACAAGTGATGAGTTAGTGTGAGTCAGGGAGGGCACCAAACATTGACAAGTATAATGAATTCCAAAGGAAAAAAAATGTCCTTAGCCAAACAATTCCATGGTGCTTTTCTGTTCTTGTTCAGGGTTCTGTCAGTTATGTCCTCTCTCTCCTTTCTTTATTACCACCCAATGTCCCAGAAAGTTTTTTTAAAGACTTTTTATATTTTTTTATTCCCTTTTGTTGCCCTTGTTGTTGTTTTTATTGTTGTAGTTATTATTGTTGTTGTTGGATAGGACAGAAAGAAATGAAGAGAGATGGGGGAAGACAGAGAGGGGGAGAGAAAGATAGACACCTGCAGACATGCTTCACCACTTGTGAAGCAACTCCCCTGCAGGTGGGGAGCCAGGGCTCAAACCGGAATCCTTACTGTGGTCCTTGCGCTTTGCCGCCACCTGTGCTTAACCACTGCACTACAGCCCGACTCCCGTCCCAGAAGGTTTTTATGTTTAATTTTAAAGTTCTGATTTATAGCTTACTACTTGTAAGGCATGTCCACCTTCACTTGACCAATGTGAATATTTGTCATGGCTATGATATTTTTCGGTTTTTTTTTTTTTGTAATTAAAAAAAAAATCTCTGCCTCCAGGGTTATTGCTGGGGCTTGGTGCCTGCACTACGAACCCACTGCTCCTGGAGGCTATTTTTTCCCTTTTGTTGCCCTTGTTGTTTATCGTTGTTGTTATTATTATTGTTGTTATTGCTGCCATTGTTGTTGGATAGAACAGAGAGAAATCAAGAGAGGAGGGGAAGAGAGAGAGGAGGAGAGATAGATAGACACCTGCAGACCTGCTTAACTGCCTGTGAAGCGACCCCCCTGCAGATGGGGAGCCGAGGACGCCAACCGGATCCTTACACGGGTCCTTGAGCTTTGCGCCATCTGTGCTTAACCCACTGGGCTATCGCGTGGCCCCTGTTATGATATTTTTTATATAATCTAAGATAAGTATTTGGGAATTAGAAATCAATATTGACTGTAAAAATTAAAAGCAGAATTTTAACTTGGGCTGAGCAGTGGCGCATCAGGTTAAGCACACATAGTACGAAGTTCAAGTACCAGCTCAAGGCTTCTGGTTTGAGCCTTGGAGTCCCACCTGTGGGGAGGGTTTGGGGGAAGGGTGGTGGCTTCACAAGCAGTGAAGAAGGTCTGCAGGTATCTATCTCTCCTTCTTTCTCTCTTCCCCTCCTCTCTTGATTTCTCTGTTCTATCCAACAACAATGGCAGCAATAATAACAACAACAATGATGATAAACAACAAGGGCAACAAAAGGGAAAAAACAGCCTCTAGGAGCAGTGGGTTTGTAGTGCAGGCACCAAGCCCCAGCAATAACCCTGGAAGCAGAGATTTAAAAAAAAAATTTTAAATGAAAAATATCATAGCCATGACACATAGTCACATTAGTCAAGTGAGGGTGGACATGCCTTACAAGTAGTCAGCTATAAATCAGAACTTTAAAATTAAACATAAAAACTTTCTGGGACAGTGGGTGGTAATAAAGAAAGGAAAGAGAGGACATAACTGACAGAACCCTGAACAAGAACAGAAAAGCACCATGGAATTGTTTGGCTAAGGACATTTTTTTCCCTTTGGAATTCATTATACTTATTAATGTTTGGTGCTCTCCCTGACTCACACTAACTCATCACTTGTCATAGAACCTTGAGTTTCAGTGATTTCCTAAATTTCCAGTCTAACTCTATGACAATAAACCTCTAATAATCTAGTAATTTAAACTCTTAGTAGCAATAAGCAAAAATAAATAAATAAATTAATTAATTAAATAAACTGTTTTTACTCCCAGGTGGTTTCTTAAACTTTTGATTAAACTTTGAATGTTTAGTTAAGAAAAATAACTTCAAATTTTGGTTTATACCCCCATAGGGATAAAGAATAGGGAAACTTCCAATGGAGAGAATAGTAACCTAACTTCCCCTCCCCTCTTAATTTCTCTCTGTCTTATCCAATAAAACAGAAAAAAGAAATGCCTGCCAGGAGCAGTGAGTGAATTTGTAGTGCAGGCACTGAGTCTCAGCAATGATTCTGGAGGCAAATAAATAAATAAATAACTTTAAGATAAACTGCATGCACAGGCATGTCATATAATTTTTCCAAGAAATATGTTTTGAGAACTTACATTTTCTTCTAGACAAAGCTAAGCTCTAGTCCTTGTCCTGTCACATACAATGAAATTGCCCTTAGCACATTTTATAAACTCTGAGTCTCACTTTTGTCTGTGACTGAGAGATATCACTGAGGGATGATGATTCTTTTTTTCTTAGGTTGCTATATAAAATTATAAGTAAACAGTATATAGGAAACATATTTCCCACTATCTGTGGCACGATTTTGTTCAAGGAACTTCATCTAGTAACTTTCCATGTTCTCTCTTACTATATAAATATCTTACACTCAAATAGAAATAAATGTAAGAGAATATGTATACATACACATACAAAATACTTAGAACTATATACATGTGGTTATGATATATACTTATATAACTATATTGATAGAAGTTTAATAACCATCATAGAATATACACATGAGAGGATAATGGGAGATATTTGTATATGTATATTTGTTTTCTATATCTGGTTCATATATATATATATATATATATACATATATATTGCTCATGTTTAATTTTAATTCTTTAATAATGCCTCCTAATTTTAATGACATATATTTGGGTTTAAAGTTTTGGTGTCAGCTTAGCTATTTATTAAATTGCCTAAGCTTGGTGGGGTGAAAAATTTCTTCTTCCATTTATAACAAATTACTGTTATAAATTTGTTTCCCTGTGCTATGTCAAATTTCTTGATCCTGAAGACAGATTACAGTCAGATCTTGTGCAGATTTAAATTATCTTTTATATGTGTATCTATGTGTATATATGTATATAATATATGTATATATTATATATTATCTCAAATGCAAACATTCAGATACTGGAAGCAGTAAGACAACAATCTGTCTAAATTCTAGAAAAGTTGGAAAAGTAAAATTAGCTCCAGGAATTCACACAACTTTATCTGAAGGAAGAAATCCTGGGTGTGATTCTAAATTGTTATTCCTATTTCTTTTGAAAACTGCATTGCTTTTTAAGAGTGATTTTAGAGGATTACACCTCACTGAAATTTTGTCAAAGGGTCTTAATCTTTTGCATTTTTAAGTCTGTCCTGACTCTCTACTCTTTCTTCTTCTTATTTCCTCCCAAATCCTTAGTGACCCAGACAGCTGCAGTTCCTTCCTCCCACTTCCCCATTCAGTGTGGAAACCTGTTGCCATAGGAGACCTCCTCAGCTCCCTGAAGCTAGCTCTGTCCAAGAATTTAGGTGGTGGGTTTAAAGTAACAGAAAGTAGTCAACAATTAGAAAAACAGATTTTCAGCCAAATGAAGTAACTAGAGCTTGGAATTTCATATATGAGATATTGGTTTCACTAATTAGAACAAAAAATGGTCTGTGGAGGGGCACAGCTTTATAAACATTTAGTTGAGACTGTGACACGTGAACAATACGCACATGAAAATATTAGTAGTTGAAGAGAAAGGCATTTTGACAAAGTTTTATAGTATGTGGCTCAGGGTCCTGAGGGCAAACATATACATTACATATCTAACCCCACACTGAGAAAATAATCCCCAATGCAGGTTCCTCTGCTAGTCCTAGTAAAAACTCTTCCAAATGTAAAAGCTGCCAATTTCAGACTAAGATTAAATGGCTCATGATTCCTTCTGAAATGCCATCCAAGATTCATGTTCTCAATACTGCACAGATCACTGGGGGGGGGGGGTTGTTTCTAGGTTTTATGGTGCCTAAAAAGGTCACTGCGCTGATCCAACCTAATTTCAGACAAGGTACCCAAAAGCTATTTTCTGTTGCATATGACTAGAAAGGGAATTTTAAATTAAAGATGGTCATTGCTGGGTTTGCTTTTTTACATAAGAGTTAAAGTGTGGGTCTTGGAACCCAGTATGGGGGTACTTTGGAATACTATGTATTCTATAGGATGTCAACACTCAGAGAACTTAACAGCAACATACAGTCACAGGGATACCTCTATCAGTCAGTCCACAACACTGGTTATTTTTTGCAAACAGATCAAATTCAGGTATCAGTGGTCCAGGAGGTGGCACAGTGGATAAAGCATTGGACTTTCAAGCATGAGGTCCTGAATGGGCTGGAATTTCAGCTGTCAATTCTGTGATGTCTTATAGTTTTTCTGGTTCTCCATTTCACCATCTGTAAAATGGAACTAACTATTGTTGTCTGGATTAAATGGAAACAAAGGTCATGTGGAATTTGCAGGGCCTGGAGATAAACTTACTGGTAAATGCACACTTGATCATGTTTGAGGGGTAAGAGTTGAGCCCCTTGCATCAAAGGAGAGAGGACCAGATACAGCAGCTCCAGGGGAAGCTTCATGATTGGTGGCCTGGTACTGTGATGACTTTCTTTCTCTCTTTCTTCCCTTTCTTTCTTTCTTTCTTTCTTTCTTTCTTTCTTTCTTTCTTTCTCTCTTTCTCTCTTTCTTTCTCTCTTCCTTCCTTCCTCCCTTCCTTCCTCCCTTCCTTCCTTTCTTTGTTTCTTTCTTTCTCGTTTCTTTCCTTCCTCCTTTCTTTCTCGCTCTCCTTCTTTCTTTCTCTTTTTCTCTCTATTTCCTTTTCCTCTTTATGTCTATATCTGAAATTTAAAAGGTTAAAAAAATAACCCTGGAGCAAAAAATAAATAAATAATAAAACTTCTATGCAAATGAAGCTATTATTATAGGGTGGTGAATATATAAATACTTAATATTGGTTAGATCTCATATTGGTTGGATTGCCCTTACTGAGTTCCTCAATAACACTTTTCACTCATATTCCCATGGTTCTTTATTGGTGTGAATTCTACACATTTTCAGGAGTTCATGCTGACTCTCTGATGAACTAAGTTACTTATATTTGGAATAATGAAGCACATGTTCCAGAGATGGTGAGAGCAAGAAAAGAAGCCCAGGTCTGATGCTCACTTCCTCATAATACTTTGTCCTTTTTGTTACATGTATGCTTCAAAAGTTGAGTCATTTTTTAGCATTCCATTGTCTTCCAAATTATTTAATCCTCCATGTACAGAGATTTGTTATTTAAGACACTATTCTTGTAGGCACCAAGTTATTTTTGTATTATGACTTTTAGACTGCAAGAGCGTATATTGTGTAGATATCTGTTCTCAAGGGCAAGAACTTTTAGACATGCATGTGAAATTTCTTAATCTTCCAATTTGACCTAAGAAGAGAATTAAGTGCATGTTGAATCTTTGGCTGTCCCCAGCTCTTTGAAAGCACTAGGAGAGATGTATTAGTATGCACACAAAGAATTGATGGAATAGCTAAGAAAAATCAATTATATAATATGGAAACTGGGCACTATTATTAGAAAGCTTTTTCAGAATCAATGAACTTATAAATACTATCTGGTACTTTTGTTGACTTTGAATTTGTCTTTGAAAGTGTCATTTCAGGGGCTGAGCAGTGGTACATTTGGTTGAGCACTCACAGTTTCCACCCACTATGACCCAGGTTCAAGTCCCAAGTCCCCGCTTGCAGTGAAGATGTGCTGCAGGTGTCTTTTTCTCTCTCTCCCCCCTTCCCTCCCATTTTCTCTCTGTCTCCATAAAATGAAATAAAAATAATTTAAATGTTTTTAAAAGAAAGTGTCATTTCATAATGACCTGATTTTAATGCAAGGTCCTTGCAGTTCAATAGTTCCTCTTTTAATTTCTAAGCTCTGCCTACTTTCCACCATAACACACCCCCTTTAAGTGTGGCAAAAGAAAGCATAAATCATTTGTGTATCTGTGATGGTAATTTTGATTCTGTCCTTGCAATTATACCTGGTGACTAGAATTTTTACCTGGGGCTCATGCTAGGTTATACGCACTCCTGATTCTGTTTGCTGTGAGAGGCAGGAACATTTATGCCATCGAAAAACCCCTGTTCTCCAGAAAAGTCTCTGGTAAAATATTGTTCTGAATAACTAAAGATCGTATTCTAAAGAATTAAATCTGCTGTCACATTTTAATTACAAATGGAAGCTCTGGATCAGGCAAGTAACTATTAATGTAATGTCTTAATTTTGCTAGTTTCAAGCCTGAGGAAAAAAAATGGATAATTCACATTGCTTTAGTGTTAGTCTCCCTTAACAAATACAAATTTGGAGTATGTTTATATTAAGACTGTTATAATAAGTGACCATGATAAGAACAAAGAAGGAGGAGAGAATCTTAGTGTCATGCTAGAAGTGGGTAAAAATAGCTAGAGGTCTTTGTGTGTTGGGTAAGGAGATTCAAAAAGCAGAAAATGGAATATTGAAGATAAACCTCTGTGTCACATTGGAGCTACTTTCTATCCTTATTTTTTTGAATAGTACAGTATAATGACTAGAACAGTAATTGTTTGTAGTATTGTTGCAATACTGAGTTAAGGCAAGAAGACCACTAAGCTGGAGTATAGAATCTGTGCTTTCATTTGATCAAGGAGGAGGTTTAAGGGAAAAAAATGCAAAAAAAAAGGTATTAAATGAAGCTAGGTAAGAAACAAACATATAGCTTTACAAGATAAAGACCTTTTTCTTGGTTTGTAATAAATGGGATATAAGGCAAAGGAGACTGGTGCAGTTTGATGAGTACAACTAATAACAAGATGATGCAATAGATCTTTGACATAGTTGCAATCTGTTTCCTTCTGCTCCAAATTGCAAACAAGCTAATCTTGAGGGAATATTGTTGTAAGAAACAGATAAAAAGGGTTAGTCACCATCACCTGAGAAAGGTTAAGGGTTCAATAATATATCAACACAGCAGTTTAGCAAATTGATCTTAAAGTCACAGAAGAAACAAAAAACAAAATACAGATTTCTGGATATCACTCTAAGGGAATCCTGATTTGATGAATCTGATGTGAGGTATTTGATTTTGTTTAGGTGACCACAATAATGAATAATCTTTGAGAACTGTTTTCCTAATTAAATGTAAGACTTCTTAAACAGGCACTCAGGACACCTGGTGTCTACTTCTAGATCCACCCAGTTAGAATCACTTGCTATGGTAATAACAAAATGGGCTCTTTCTCCCCATATAACATTTTGTAAAGTCTTATATAATAATAGGTATGAAAAATAAGTAATATGCTATAACCAGAGATACCAAGCCTGAGAAGTACACCTCACAACTCTTTAAATCTGGTGAGATCTTTCCTAACATATGGGATTACCTACATCCATATCATTTAACTAAGTAAAAGATACCAGATATAGAGGGTTTAGGGTACTGGGTACAGGTGAAAATGTATCAATAAGCAAAGGAAATTATATAACTCAAAATTAAAGTGCTCACTAATAGTTTAAATGCCTTAACAATGCATCATAAATACTCTAATTGATTGGACATAGGTCAAATTAGCTGGGCAGCCTAGCATAAAGGCCCAAAGAAGACAGAACCCCTGCCTGAAACCCCATTCTGGTTGGGTTCAAGAGATGACATTCAGTGCTTAAACAACTGGGGAAAAGTCTAGGGTCATCAGATAAAGAGAGGACTACAAAAGTTGGGTAAGGGCAAGAGACTACCCACTTAATAATGGTCAGTAGCTCCCCCCCCCCAAAAAAAAAAAAAACAACCTGATCCATACTCCCTGCAGGGGAAAAGTGATAGGAGGAAGAAGATAAGAGGGTTCTGAACTCTATCTTCATCAGAACCTATAGAGAGAGGAGGAAAAAGAGAGGGGCATATGGAGATAGTAAAGTTGTCATGAGTGGTTTGGAGGGGAAAATAGGATTGGATCAGGAAGAAAAATGGGGCAATTATGTATAAAATGTACACAGATAGTTGTAGAGATGATGGCTGGCCCATGTGGTGGCTTACAGTGGGGCAACTGAAGATTCAGAACCCTAGT